>NC_090300.1:115872812-116174375 GCF_039906515.1 Pseudorca crassidens | reverse complement strand
CCACCCAAGTCCAGGAAGCACAGAGAGTCCCATACAGGATAAACCCAAGGAGAAATACGCCAAGACACATAGTAATCAAATTGGCAAAAATTAAAGACAAAGAAAAATTATTGAAAGCAGCAAGGGAAAAATGACAAATAACATACAAGGGAACTCCCATAGAGTTAACAGCTGATTTCTCAGCAGAAACTATACAAGCCAGAAGGGAGTGGCATTATACACTTAAAGTGATGAAAGGGAAGCACCTACAAACAAGATTACTCTAACTGGCAAGGTTCTCATTCAAATTCAATGGAGAAATCAAAAGCTTTACAGACAAGCAAAAACTAAGAGAATTCAGCACCACCAAACCAGCTATACAACAAATGCTAAAGGAACTTCTCCAAGTGGGAAACACAAGAGAAGAAAAGGACCTACAAAAACAAACCCAAAACAATTAAGAAAATGGTCATAGGAACATACATATCGATAATTACCTTAAACATGAAAGGATTAAATGCTCCAACCAAAAGACACAGGCTTGCTGAATGGATACAAAAACAAGACCTATATATAAGCTGTCTACAGCAGACCCACTTCAGACCTAGGGACACATACAGACAGAAAGTGAGGGGATAGAAAAAGATATTCCATACAAATGGAAATCAACAGAAAGCTGGAGGACTTCCCTGGTGGCGCAGTGGTTGAGAGTCCGCCTGCCGATGCAGGGGACACGGATTTGTGCCCCGGTCTGGGAAGATCCCACATGCAGCGGAGCGGCTGGGCCCGTGAGCCATGGCCGCTGAGCCTGCGCGTCCAGAGCCTGTGCTCCACAAGGGTACGCAAAAAAAAAAAAAAAAAAAAGAAAGCTGGAGCAACAAAACTCATATCAGATAAAATAGACTTTAAAGTAAAGAATGTTACTACAGACAAGGAAGGAGAGTACATAATGATCAAGGGATCAATTCAAGAAGATATAACAATTATAAATATATACGCACCCTACATAGGAGCACCTCAATACATAAAGCAACTGCTAACAGCTATAAAAGAGGACATCGACAATAACACAATACTAGTGGCAGACTTTAACACCACACTTACACCAATGGACAGATATCCAAACAGAAAATTAATAAGGAAACACAAGCTTTAAATGACACAGTAGACTAGATAGATTTAATTGATATTTATAGGAAAATCCATCCAAAAATAGCAGATTACACTTTCTTCTCAAGTGCGTATGGAACATTTTCCAGGATAGTTCACATCTTGGGTCACAAATCAAGCCTCAGTAAATTTAAGAAAATTAAAATCATATCAAACATCTTTTCTGAACCCAAGGTTATGACATTAGAAATCAATTAGATGGAAAAAAAACATAAACAAACACAAACACATGGAAGCTAAACAATACATTACTAAATAACCAAGAGATCACTGAAGAAATCAAAAAGAAAATCAAAAAATACCTAGAGACAAATGACAATGAAAACACAATGATCCAAAACCTATGGGATGCAACAAAAGCAGTTCTAACAGGGAAGTTTATAGCTATACAAGCCTACCTCAAGAAACAAGAAAAATCTCAAATAAACAATCTAACCTTATACCTAAAGGAACTAGAGAAAGAAGAATAAACAAAAGCCAAAGTTAGCAGAAGGAAAGAAATCATCAAGAGCAGAGCAGAAATAAATGAAATAGAAACAAAGAAAACAGTTGCAAAGATCAATAAAACTAAAAGCTGGTTCTTTGAGAAGTTAAACAAATTGATAAGCCATTAGCCAGCCTCATCAAGAAAAAGAGGGAGGGGAGTAAAATCAATAGAATTAGAAATGAAATAGGAGAAGATGCAACAGGCACCGCAGAAATACAAAGCATCCTAAGAGACTACTACAAGCAACTCTATGCCAATAAATGGACAACCTGGAAGAAATGGACAAATTCTTAGAAAAGTATAACCTTCCAATACTGAATCAGGAAGAAATAGAAAATATGAACAGACCAACCACAAGTAATGAAATTGAAAGTGTAATTAAAAATCTTCCAACAAACAAAAGTCCAGAACCAGATGGCTTCACAGGTGAATTCGATCAAATATTTAGAGACGAGCTAACACCCATCCTTCTCAAACTCTTCCAAAAACTTGCAGAGGAAGGAACACTCCCAAACTCATTCTATGAGGCCACCGTCACCCTGACACCAAAACTCGAAAAAGATACTACTAATAAAGAAAATTAGAGACCAATATCAGTGATGAATATAGATGCAAAAATCCTCAACAAAATACCAGCAAACAGAATCCAACAGCACATTAAAAGGATCATACACCATGATCAAGTGGGATTTATCCCAGGGATGCAAGGATTCTTCAATATACACAAATCAATCAATGTGACACACTGTATTAACAAACTGAAGAATAAAAAACATATGATCATCTCAATAGATGCAGGAAAAGGTTTTGACACAACTCAACACCAATTTACGATAAAATCCCTACAGAAAGTGGGCATAGAGGGAACCTACATCAACATAATAAAGGCCATATATGACAAACCCACATTAAACATCATTCTCAATAGTGAAAAACTGAAAGCATTTCCTCTAAGATCAGAAAAAGACAGGGATGTCTACTCTCGTCACTATCATTCAACATAGTTTTGGAAGTCCTAGCCATGCCAATCAGAGAAGAAAAAGAAATAAAAGGAATACAAATTGGAAAAGAAGAAGGAAATCTGTCACTGTTTGCAGATGACATGATACTATACATAGAGAATTCTAAAGATGCCACCAGAAAACTACTAGAGCTAATTAATGAATTTGGTGAAGTAGCAGGATACAAAATTAATGCACAGAAATCTCTTGCATTCCTATACACTAATGATGAAAAATTTGAAAGAGAATTTAAGGAAACACTCCCATTTACCACTGCAACAAAAAGAATAAAATATCTAGGAATAAACCTCCCTAGGGAGACAAAAGACCTGTATGCAGAAAACTATAAGACACTGATGAAAGAAATTAAAGATGATACCAACAGATAGAAAGATATACCGTGTCCTTGGATTGGAAGAATCAATATTGTGAAAATGACTACACTACCCAAATTAATCTACAGATTCGATGTAATCCCTATCAAATTACCAATCGTATGTTTTACAGAACGAGAACAAAATATCTTAAAATTTGTATGGAGATACAAAAGACCCCGAATAGCCAAAGCAATCTTGAGGGGAAAAAAAAGAGCTGGAGGAATTAGGCTCCCTGACTTCAGACTATACTACAAAGCTACAGTAATCAAAACAATATGGTACTGGCACAAAAACAGAAATATAGATCAATGGAACAGGATAGAAAGCCCAGAGATAAACCCACGCACCTATGGTCAACTTATCTATGACAACAGAGGCAAGGATATACAATGGAGAAAAGAAAGTCTCTTCGATAAGTGGTGCTGGGAAAACTGGACAGCTACATGTAGAAGAATGAAATTAGAACACTCCCTAACACCATACACAAAATTAAACTCAAAATGGATTAGAGACCTATATGTAAGACTGGACACTGTAAAACTCTTAGTGGAAAATGTAGAAAGAACACTCATTGACATAAATCACAGCAAGATCTTTTTTGATCCATGTCTTAGAGAAATGGAAATAAAACCAAAAATAAACAGATTGGACCTAATGAAACTTAAAATCTTTTGCACAGCAAAGGAAACCATAAACAAGAGGAAAAGACAACCCTCAGAATGGGAGAAAATATTTGTGAACGAATCAACAAAGGATTAATCTCCAAAATATAGAAACAGGTTATGCAGCTCAATATTTAAAAAACAAACAACCCAAACCAAAAATGGGCAGAAGACCTAAATAGACTTTTCTCCAAAGAAGACATACAGATGGCCAAGAAGCACATGAAAAACTGCTCAACAACACTAATTATTAGAGAAATGCAAATCAAAACTACAATGAGGTATCACCTCACACCAGTTAGAATGGGCATCATCATAAAATCTACAAACAATAAATGCTGGAAAGGGTGTGGAGAAAAGGGAACCCTCTTGCACTCTTGGTGGGAATGTAAATTGATACAGCCACTGTGGAAAACAGTATGGAGGTTCCTTATAAAAACAAAAATAGAATTATCATACGACCCAGCAATTCCACTACTGGGCATATACCCAGAGAAAATCATAATTCAAAAAGACACATACACCCCTCCCGATATTCCTTGCAGCACTATTAACAATAGCCAGGTCATGGAAACAACCTAAATGCCCATCGACAGACAAATGGATAAAGAAGATGTGGTACATATATACAATAGAGTATTACTCAGCCATAAAAAGGAACGAATTTGCGTTATTTATTGAGATGTGGATGGACCTAGAGACTGTCATATAGATTGAAGTAAGTCAGAAAGAGAAAAACAAATATTGTATATTAATGCATATATGTGGAACCTAGAAAAACGTACAGATGAACCGGTTTGCATTGCAGAAATTGAGACACAGATGTAGAGGACAACCTATGGACACCAAGGGGGGAAAGGGATGGGGGTGGTGGTGGGGGGATGAATTGGGAGATTGGCATTGACATGTATACACTGATGTGTATAAAATGGATGACTAATAAGAACATGCTATATAAAAAAATAAACAAAATAAAATTCAAAAAAAGAAGTGTTGATATATGCTACAATGTGGATGAATCTTGAAAACATTATGCTAAATGAAAGAAACCAGTCACCATTCTATTTCATGCTGCCATCCTCATAAAAACATATTTAATGATAAGAAATTTCACAGTCACAAAAGTCCACACCATCTGTTTCGACTTATATTTCCAAAATAGGCAAATTCATAGAGATGAAAAGTGGATTGGTAGTTCTAGGGAATGAAGGGGAAGGGGAGAGTGGAAAGTAGTTGCTAATGTGTAAACTCAATGTGAAAAAGAAAAAAAGGTTTCTTTTTCAAGTGAAAAAAATCTGAAATTAAATAATGGTGAAGGTTGCACAGCTCTGTGACTATACCAAAAAAGAAAAATAGAAGATGGATTTTATGATATGTGAATTGTATCTCAACAAAGCTCTTTAAAAATGCAATGTATGACATTGTGACTAATTACCTAATATTCTTGTTCAATATGGGAATACTTAAAACCTCTGGAGTAGCTTCCATTTATTTTTATTTTGAGTAGGATTTTCTTGTAAGGATGATAATGAGAGATCATCTTCTTTTTCTTTCTTTTTCTTGCTAATAGAATTTAGTGGACTAATGGGTGGGACTAAAGGCTTCCACTTTCTTCACCTTCTTCTGAGAAATCTGAGTCTTACCACATGGTTCTAGTGAAATTTATATGCATAACCCATACTTTGCCCATGTGAAACTGCATACTAAACACACCTTAATCAATCTAGGGTGCTTGCCCACTCTCAAGGCTGAAAAGCTTTTTGTATGACTGGAGAGCTCTGCTGTTCACCAGAGTCACTTGATAAAACCCACTGTATATATAATTTTCTGAGCAATTCAACCTAATAGTTTTTGTGAAGACACATAGACTAAAATAAGCACAATACATGAAGCAATAGAAATATAGAAAATCAAAAGCTGTGATGTGAAGAATACAATGGTGTGTGTAATAGTATATTTTGAAGAACCTAGAGAAGCATAGATGGAGGATCTGAGTCATGGGCATGGCAAATTCTAGAACTGCTAATATGTTGCTAAGATACTAGCAACTAGAGCTATATAGCATCCAAAAAGGCAGTAAACAATGTCCTTTTCACCATGAGCCTCCTAGTTCCTCTTATTTCCAATAAATCCATAAATTAAACCCTATAATCAGCGATAATGTAGCATATAGTTCTGTAAGCAGATGTATCATAATAAATATTTTTGTTCCTTTTTTTGGCTATACATGAATATCACAATTCATTTTTTTTCATATTTCAATAAAATCTATTCTCCTAAAGTAGCATTGAAAATACACTCTGTACTTCTCTCCTGCCCCCAAAGCCATACACACTGTTTTAAAAGTTTCTTACCCTTTGAATTTTTTTGACCTTAATCAAATCCTGAGATAGCAATTTAAATTTCACTATATATTTCTTTTTTTATTTAAGCCTCTCTCATGGGTAACTTCTTTCATTATTTTCAAAATCTCTAGCTTCTCTTAAAAATCTCATCTGACTAAGACCATTTTCTATTTTCAATTTATGATCCTTTTTTTGGTCAAATGTAATTTGTTATAATGATACTATTAATATAACTATCATTATGTTTTCACATTTATCCTTAAAGTAGAAAAGTTTGCATTTCTTCTTTCATTATGGTTTTCTCCCCACAAACTGACATAACATCGTCTGAAATACATGGAACTAAAAAGAGTTAATTCTTGCTTTTATTAGATTAGATAAATATCAGAAGTTTAGTTTGTATTTGTGTTTTCCTCCTTAAATTCTATTTTTTCTTTTGTTTTGTTTTGTTTTTTGTTTTGTGGACACAAAGTAAATTGAATGATTTATATGTGATTTTTGGTCTTATATGATTTCTCACAGTTTTTTTGTTTTTTTTCTTTTAATGCTTTAGCTGTGAAACACTTTCTTGAAATAAAATCCTACCTGGAAGAATAACATGTGAAATAAATTAATACTTAGTTGTTCTATCTTAAAATTCTGCCCACCCAGTCAGTGTTTCCCTCCTTCTCAAAGCAGTTCCTCAGCATTTTAGAATCTCTTTTAACACAAATTGAAAACCACAGTTTTATAATAACCTATAAATCATCCCATCCTTACTATAGATCAGCAACTATCAGACAGGATGATCTTGCCTTTACCCTAAGGGCATTTGATAATGTCTGGAGATAATTTTGATTGTCAACAACTGGGATGAAGTGTTCTTCTGACATCTAGAAAGCAGAGGTCAGAGATGCTGCTAAATTCCAACAAAGCATAGGACAGTCCCCCACAACCATATTTATCCAGCCCCAAGATTCAAAAGTGCCATTGTTGCAAAAACCTGTTATGGAAATTGATTATGAATGAACATGTGTGCAACCAACAATATTAATAATCTTGTTGTTAAAAATAATGTTTCCTATGGTCATGTCCTGAATGTAAAATTATAAACCAGTATGAGATATTATTTACATAAATTTGCATAAACTACTCTTTAATTCTCAGTAATGATAAGCAAGTACATTTGTAATGCATGTTTCCTAAGTAATACCAACCTGGAGGTGAAAATTAAGAAGTGGGTCAAATCTCAAATAAATCATGTTACTTTTACTCTTAAACCTGCTCCTACGACACTGTTTTACAACACAGCAAATAGCACCAACAATGACTCAGTTGTTTAGACCAAAATCTTAGTCATCCATTATCTTTGACTGCTTTCTTTCTCTCACCCGACACATCTCATCCAATAGAAAATTCTAGTGTGCATTTGTGTGTGTGTGTGAAATGGTTAGAAGCAATCATCTTTTATATGAAAAATATATATTTGTTTTTGTACATAAGGGGAACACTTCTCCTCATTTCCAATCCTATTATTTTAAGCAAGACATCTGAACTGCAGAAATAGCCTCCAAATTGGCAAACTAGTTTCTGTACCACTGTTTGTGTTCTCTCTCCCTCCACAGGTTATTTTGCCATACATTAGTCAAAATTATACATTTAAGGTAGAAATAAGATCATGTTTCTCCTTTCTAAAACCTCTTCAATATATTTCCATCATATATAGCATAAAAAAAATACAAAAAGTAACACCTCACCAAGGAAAATATACAAATAGCAAATAAATATATGAAAAGATCCTCAACATTATATATCATTAGAGGATTGCAAATCAAAACAGTGAAATACCACTACATTTCTATTACAATGACTGAAATCCAAAACACTGACAGCACCAATTCCTGGTGAGCATATGGAAAAACAGGAATTCTCATTCATTATTGGTGGGAATGCAAAATGGTATAACCACTTTGGAAGACAGTAGCAATTTTTTATAAACCTAAACATACTCTTACCATAAGGCCCAGCAATTGTGCTCTTTGGTATTTACCCAAACGAGTTGAAACTTATGTTCACACAAAAAGTCTGCACATGAATCTTTGTAGCAGCTTTACTCATAATTGCCAAAATTTGGAAGGAACTAAGATGTCCTTCAAAAGGTGAACAGATAAACTGTGGTACATCCAGACAATGGAATATTATTCAGCACTAAAATACATGAGCTATCAAGCCAAGAAAAGACATAGAAGAACCTTAAATGCATACTGCCAAGTGAAAGAAGCCAATCTGAAAATGCTACATTATATTTGCCTGCCAGGGTTGCTGTAATGAAATGCCACAGACTTGGTGGCTTAAACATAAATCTTCTTCACCTTTCTGAAAGTCCAAGATCAAGGTGTCAGAGGTTTGGTTTCTCCTGAGGCCTCTCTTTTTGGCTTGGAGGGGGCTACTTTCTTGCTGTGCCCTCACTGTCCTTTCCTCTTTGCACACACATCCCTGGTGCAGCTTTCTCTTCCCATAAGGACACCAATTATCTTGGATTATGCCCCCTGCTATGATCTCATTTCATCTAAATTACTTCCTTAAAGGCTTCATATTCAAATACAGTCAAAATAGGGGTGAGGATTTTGGATTCACTTCAAAACGTGAATTCTGGAAGAACACAATTCAATCTACAAAAGCTATATTCTTTATGATTCCAGCTATCTGACATTCTGAAAAAGGCAAAACTATGGAAACAGTAGAAAGAACAGTGGTTTACAGGGATGCTGGAGGAGAGAAGGATGAAGAGGCAGATGACAAGAAGATTTTTAGGTTAGTGAAACTACTCCGTGTGATACTGCAATGGTGGATACATGCCATTATACATTTGTCAAAATCCATAGAATGTACAATATCAAGAGTGAACCCTGGGGTAAACTATGGACTTTAGATAATAGTGATGTGTCAGTGTAGGTTCACAGTTGTAACAAATGTGCCTCTTTGGTGGGCACAAAATGAGAGAGAAATTTGGTCAGCAATTAAGGAAGATACAGAGAATGCACAAGAACTGCACACTGGCCAAGAGTATGAGAGTTTTTAGGTTTGATGGGGTAGGAGGCTATGGGTGTGTGGAGCAGAGGACATATGGATACTCTATACTTTCCCACCTGATTTTGCTTTGAAACAAAAACTTCTCTAAAATATAAAGTCTATTAAAAAACAAAAGCAAAAAATAACCCAGCAAAGTTACTGTATTAGTTTCCTAGGGCTGCTGTAACAAAGTTCCACAAACTGGGTAAATTAAAACAACAGGGGTTACAGGGGTCTGCAGGCTAGAAATCAGAAGTCAATGTGCTGGCAGGGCCAGGAAATCTTCCTCTGAAACCTGCAGGTGAATCCTTCCTTTCCTCTTTTTAGCTTCAGATTGGTTGTGGCAATCTTTGGTGTTTGGAGTTGCGTAACTCCTGTCTCTGCCTTTGTCATCACTGATATTCACTTGTGTGTCTCTGCATCTTCACACGGATGTCTCCTGATAAAGGCACCGGTCATAAGGGATTATTGACCCACCTTACTCAATTTTGACTTCATCTTAACCATTTACACTGGCAATGCCCCTATTTCCAAATAAGGCACATTCTGTGATACTGGAGGTTTGGTCTTCAACATATCTCTTTTTTGGTGGAGGGGACTCAATTTGACCCATAGCAATTACCATGACTACATGGTTGTTTACTTTATGGCCTCTGACTCTCCCTAAACTCAGTTTCTGCCCATCTGCTCCTCACCCATTTTATGAAGGCCACATGGGCCTTCATTGTTTTTCTGTAAACCTACAGAAAATGTTTCCACGGCATGTGGAATCCTCCCGGACTGGGGCACGAACCTGTGTCCCCTGCATCGGCAGGCGGACTCTCAACCACTGCGCCACCAGGGAAGACACTGCACTTGTGATTTCTTTTGCTTGGAATACCCTTACCTGGAGATAGTTATGTGCCTCATTTCTTCACTTTATTCAGATCTCAGCTCAGATATGATCTTCTGAGAATGTCTTCTCTGGCCAACCATCCTGCCACACTGTATCTCCAATATATGGAAACATCATTCTTTTTTTTTTTTTTTTGTCTGCACCATGTGGCTTGCAGGATCTTAGTTCCCAGAAAAGGAATCAAAACCATGCCCCCTGCAGTGGAAGCACAGCGTCCTAACCACAGGACTGCCAGGGAATTCCCTGTATCTCCTTTATTTCTTATCATAGTACTTCTTGTTGTTTGATCTTTGTTTTTATTTAATATATATCTCCCTTCAAGAATGCAGGGGAATATTGTATCTCCAGCCGCTAGAATGGCTTGATATATGGTACGTACTTCAGGATATACATGAATGAGTGAAAGATAAAAGTCTGAGGAGATAACCAATAAATAGGTCACTCATCAGCCTCAGCCCATGAGACCCCAGGATAAACCTAAAAACTCTCATACTCTTTGCCAGTGTGCAGTTCTTGTGCATTCTCTGTATCTTCCTTAACTGCTGACCGAGTCTCTCTCTCATTAGACTGAAGTTCTTTCTTTTGCAAGGGTTGGTTCCTAAAGTTAGAAATTAAAGGAAAAAATCCCTTATATCATCAAAGTTTTTTTCTAAAAATTTCTTAACCCCCGTAAAAGAATATAATGATTCAATCCTGATTTTAGAGTAGAAAACTCTGGTTAGTAAAATGTGTATAGAAGTAAAATATGTACTGTAATTTATGACATAGAAAGAGTTCATATTCAAAATATGGTTTTGCAGCATCTACAATTGAATAAATTAAAGAGAGAGAGATTTTGTACAATTGAAATTGTGTAAGTTAAATATGAAAACGATATGACTACAATCTGCTCTTGACAAGGCTTCATGGCATAACCGTCAAGTTAACATCCATTGTGGTAGTTATGTCTGTTTAACTTATTTCCTCTCTTCACAATGATGCACTGCATTGAATTGAGAGCAAGATGTTTCGTTCACCAAGGTTAACCTTATTTTATTAGACCACACATAAATTTGTGCTCCTGGTTTATCATAATATCCCTAGTCAAATATCTAATTCATTTGACCAACCCTTTCATTTAATTGGCCCTTTGAGCATGGCCTTTGCCTTGGGGTACACTATGAGATTTTTGGCCAGACCAACTTGGCAGCAAACACAATATCGCTCTCAAGTTATCTCTGCTGATAACCCACTGATGTTGTTGAACAGAGCAGTGAACTTACACAAATTCAATTGTACAAAATCTCTCTTTTATTTATGCAATTGTAGATGCTGCACACTGCCTCTTGCCCCTCAGGACATGTTGTTTTCCATCAGATTTACTAGCTTATAAGGTAAAGGAGAACTTTTGTTCCCTTCCTCCTTACTGTACAGCTATAAAGCTTGTCCACAAAATTGCTTCCTCTGTCTATCCTATTAGACTCATAGGATTATGTTAACATTGTCCAAAAACATACAACTTCTTTGAGTAATCACATCTTCTTGAACAAACTGCAATGCTTTATATAAAAGGAGAAGTCTATTATACATTCCCTACTTATTATCATAGTTCTAAATCACTTTCTCAAGTCTTTCATGTACTTCCTTACTCCTTCTTTCTGATCCTCCAAGACATATGACTTAATTGTTGTCTATAACTTATCCTTTGAAACTGAGCATCTTTCCTGTTCCTCTTGATGTGATCTTGGCCCTTTCAGCAATGAGCCTGGATAACCTCCCAGCTATATCACCTGCAGCTGCCTGGTACAAATACCCATATTGTTTCTGCAACTCCTAGGATACATCTCCCCAGCATTCCCATGTGTGGGGGAGATACCACTGGCTTCAAGAGTTAGAACCGGGCAGAACTCATAGTACTGTGATTCACATATTTTTCATTAAAAAAAAAAAAAGCTTTTCTCTCCCCTTCTTTCTGTTTAATCCACATACAACACACATCCAGACCACTTGCTATTCATAAATATTCTTGCGATGCTCTGCACAAACAAGACATTTCCATCTACAGGTCATGCACAGCTACTTGTTTTTTCAACAGTGAAGGGATTTAGCTCATCTGTCCATATGGTCACAGCATCCTCCTGTGACTAGGGAGAGACATTCATGAAACAGCTGTCCAGCTTTAAGAGCTCCTGTTCTGAAACAGAACAAACTGCACAATCTGGAAACAAACCCCAAGACTATGTCTGTTGTAGGAGTTCTCTAATAAACAGAAATAGATATGCTGAAAGAAGCCAACTGTGCTTAAAGCTATGCTGTTTTTTCCTTATACATGCTTTTGAGTTTCATAAAAATGGCTCAGGTTTGAGAATTTCCTGTGTCACCATTTTAAGTCTGAAAAAGAGAATAATATAATGATTTCAGTAATAGTCCCCAAAGAACCAAAGCAATGATATTAGGAATTAATTGAGCTTGACCTGTTTGTTTATAATCCTGTGTATAAGTAATGGCAAAGAAAATTCACATTTTGTATTATTCTATGTCCGATGAATTATTTTTCTCTAAAAGGAGCTACCAAAAATGAGTTTTTGTTTATGGGGAAAAATAGCCATGGGTAATATCAAACAACACAAAATCATGCTCTTTTAAAATAAAGTGTCTTAAGTTTGGGCATAACTTAATGTTTTACCAGACAATAATAAAATATACGTGCATGTCTATGAAAATTTAGAAACCCTAAATTTACCACTGAACCAGCTAGAGTGTTTTTCTTTTTTAACATAATGACTATCCCCCCATGTTTCAATTGTTAGAAAATGAGCTCAATTAGTTCCTTCTACAGTCTGTTTTATATGTGTATGATCAATAGCTAGCAGAGACCAGAGAAATTGCTCAATGAATTTTTATGAATTAATATTATTAACAATAACTTTAATTTATTGATGTATATTATATGCAAATCCCCTGCTTATAAATTCCACACTTTTAAATAATCAACTATTGAGGTATAATTTACACAGAACAAAATGCTGAATGTGTAGTTCAAATGAGTTTGTCAAATGTATAACCGCTACCTGAATCAAGGCATGGAATGCTTCTATCTCCCCCCAAAAGTTACTTTTTCCTTTTCACAGCATATCTTCAACCCTTTCTCAATTCATGGCTTCAAGTATCCACTTACCCACTTCCTATTACTATATATTTGTATTTTCTAGGGCTTAATATACATAGAATTATTCAGTAGGCATTTTATATATGTCTGGCTTTCTTTGTTTAGTACTAAATTTTTTTGAAATTAATCCATGTTGCTGCACCTACCAGTAGTTTGTTCATTGTTGCTGGGTACAGTGTTTGAATACCCCACCATTTGTTTAACCATCCACATGTTGCTGGGCATTTGGGTTGTTTCCAGTTTAGGAATACTATTGATAAAACTGATAAGAATTCCTGTACAAGTTGTATAGACATCTGTTTGTATTTCCCTTGGGTAAATATCTAGGAATAAGTTTGCTAAGTTGTATGGTAAACATATGATTAATTTGATGAGATGTACTGTTTTACAATCTTACCACAGTGTATGAGAGTTCAAGCTTTTCCAAATCATAATAAACACTTGTCACAGTCAATCTTTTAAACTGTGTTCATTCCAGTGGGTTTGTGGTATCTAGTTGTAGTTTTAATTTGCATTTACTTAATGACCAATGAGAGTAAATATCTTTTCATGTGCTTATTGGTCATGTTTAAATTTTGTTATGTGAAGTGTCTCTACAAATATTTTGTAATTTATTTATTTACCAAACATTTTCTTTTCTCATTTTCCCATGAATTTCCTTCCTCCTTTTGAAGCCCCAGGTCCCTATCCCTTTCCTTAGTCTCAATGGCTTGTAAGCCATTTTGTAACCAAGCAGGATCCTATGGGGTTTTCCCATGACAGACCCCTCCCCCATGTCCTCTGCTGCAGCTCCTCTCTGAAGTACCCAGATAATAGTATTTCATGCATATTTCCTGAGTTTTTCAGTTGTTAAAAACCTCCACCAAATGGAAGAAATTTACTACTTGATGATCATGATCATGTAGCCCCCAGACCTCCTGGCACATAGGGATTGATCACCATCAACCAATCAGAGAACTGTGCACCAGCCAATCACATACCCTGGGGTACCCCTCCCTCACCTTGCCTTTAAAAACGCTTTGCTGAAACCCTTCAGGGAGTTTGGTTTTTTACGCATGAACCATCCGTTCTCCTTGCATGGTCCTGCAATAAATCTTCCTCTGCTCCAAACTCTGAAGCTTGTATATCTTTTGGCTTTACTGAGCCTCAGGCACATGAACTTGCATTCAGTAATATTTTGATCTCATATCTTTGTGGGGATGCCGTAAGTACATACATACATAATTAATTTTTTCTCTCTTGTTAATCTGTCTTTTACTGCAGGGAGGCCTCAGCCAGGAACCTAAAAGGGCAGAGGGGAAATTATTTTTCCTCCTCTACACTTAGTATGTGATCAAAACTTAAGGGACCCTTATGCAAATTTCTGGAATTTTCCTCTGGATCTCTTTCTCTATTCTGTTCTGCAAATTTCATCTTCCTCCATGTCCCTGAATTCTGATATGTCTTATCTGATATCTGTTAGTGAGGCACTTATTTTCTGTTGCATTCTGTTCTGTCTCTAAGCTGGAGTGGTAATGTACCTCCAGACAAACAAGCAGCTCAGAAAATTGTAAGCTTCACTTAGTTTGCTTTTCTTTGCACTGTGATCTCTCAGAGACCATCAACTACTGTTATCCACTAAGCTGTGCAGTCATATGTTGAGACTTCATGAGGCCAAGCAAAGAACAGGCTTCTGGGGAAATAACAATAACATGGAAAGAACAGCTACAGGGAGCTCTTAGAGTTTTGAGACAACTGAGCTCCAAACAAGACTAAAGTGACCTCATTGAGCCCCTGGGACATTTAAGAGAGACTTTAGAAAGGCCCTACCTTGAGAGCAGGGCTTAACATCTCCCAGAATAAAGATTATCTCTACCTACACGAAAAAAGCTTAGAAACAAGTCCCAGTAAAAACAATTGGAAGTTGGAAGCAAAAGATTATAGGCACTATGGTAAAATCAGAATAAATGCTTTGTTTTCTGTTTCTGGGGTCTACTATCTATGAAATAGTCCACTCAAACTATATGAAATATGTTTGTAATAAATAAATTCTTTTAAAAAATCATTCCTTCAGCCAGTTTGTGGATGAAATATTTTTTCTCTCCTTCCTTCATTTTGATAATATATCTTCTTGTCATTTTCTTTCCATTAAGTCAATTCTCTTTTGATGGGTTTAGCTTTCCTTTTAAAATCTTGTTTTTATATTCATTTGATTGTAACCTTAATTTATTAGCTCTAAAGTGTTTAAAAATATTTATCATATTTTAACTCATCATTTTAAATAACATTTATTTTAGCCGTATGAATTTTTACATATTTCTACCTTATTTTAGCTCTATTTCCATTTTTTAAATTTTAATTTTCTCTAGATAGTTGGTTTATTTAATATTAACTACCTTAATTACTTTAGAAATTTATTTATGTATTTCAAATTTCTGTCTTTAATTTATTCATCTAATTTTTAAGCTAATATGCTACTAAGCACTTATAATTTCATATTAATTATCCTTTCATTTTTTTCCAGTGTTATGTTATATTCAATAAAATCATTATTTTTTTTTTCAATAATCCTGACAGAGCAAATAGGGGATGAAAGATTCAGGAAAAACTTCAACTCCATTATCCATTGCTTTAAAAATTTAGTCCCCCAAATTCTCACCTCAGCTTACAAAGGAGACCTAAAAAATAGTGATTCTTTACCCAGTCATTCAAAAAATTACTGAGACACAGAAAACTGCCTCAGTTAGGCCTTCTCTAAACATTTATGCGATTCCCAAGGGTGAGCAGGACACTTTTATTAGCAGGTTTAGTTCCTTCAAGAGTGATCAGTCACTTCAGTAAACAAAGCATTTGCAAAGTAACACAGTATGTCTTCTTGTCTGCAGGGTTCAGGTACACATTTGAACACTGAAGAATGAAAAAAGCTCTCTTGGAATGCAGTTCAGCTCAAAAGAGCTTACTGGTTGGAGGAAGGAACAAAACCCATCCTTCAGCAAATTCAGCATTACGGTAATGCTCCAGCATCTCATCACCAGTCCTGAGGGACTCAACTGTCTCCGTAGTAAATACAAGTCATCCTGATGATGATATATGTATCTGCCCTATGATGCCCACTGATTTGCCTGTGGTCTAATATCTGGAAAGATTTGAAAGGTAGAGCAGCTCTTTCCCGTATACTACTGAAAGATCTCCAAATTTAAGAGGTACTATTACTAATAATCTGCTTGTCAGCTCAAAAGTCCAGCACCTGTCTGGAGCCCAAGGATGATTTGAGGGAAAGTGTAAGCCATCTTTCTGCTCAGCTTCAGTATGAAGTTAGAGGTCTGAGAAAGAATAATATGCATATAAATGGAATCCAAGTCTTAGAGGACACCAAAAAGGGAATTTTCAAGTTAATTCTTGTACAACATAGATGCTCAAATTAGCACACAATCACTTCAGCTTCTCTAAATAAAGCTGCTTAAGAAATAGGAATCAGAGATTAAGACAGAGATTTTTGGAGTTTTCCAAAACGAGATGTTCTGTTGATTTCTCCTGTAGGATTTATCGGCAGGAAAATGAAAGAGAGCTCTGGGGTCTTTTCTCTTCCTATAAGGACACCAGTCCTATTGCATTAAGTCCTTTATGAGTCCCTTATGACCTCATTTAACCTTATTCATCCCCTTAAAGGCTTTATCTCCAAATACAGTCACACTGAGTATTAGTGCTATACATGTGAGCTTTGAGGAAACACAATTCATTCCATAGCAACTACTGTTACAGGCATTCACATAGATGAAATTCAGAACCAGAGTATTAAGTGAAAAAGTTGCAGAAATTATGAAAACATTTCAAAAAGTTAAAAAGCATACAATACAAAACACTATATATTGGGGGTATATATATATATATATATGTATATATATATATACACATATACATAATGTAATACATTTATTAAAACTATAATAAAAGAAGGAAAATTGTAAAACCCATACTTGGCTTATTTGTCAATGTTTGCTGTAGTAAGAGAGAGGGAGACACTGCAGCTGAATGCACAGGAGATCCACAGTAAGGATAATGTTCCATTGCTTAACTTGGCTGGTAGATATATGACAATTTATCTTATTCCTAGTAACTCACGTTTCAAATTTCATACTTCTTATCCTATTATGCTAAGATATATTCTTAATTCAGACATGTTAAAATTGAAAAAAAGTGCATGCTATTATTAATGAAATATAATATACCTTTTTATACTAGTGACATTTTAGTATTCAAATTATGGAACAACCTATCAAATTGATTCAGTATCATTAAACACATTTTCTATAAATTTATTGTAGTTAAAAATAAGTGATTTAGGTCTTCCTTGGTGGTGCGGTGGTTAAGAATCCGCCTACTAATGCAGGGGACATGTGTTTGAGCCCTGGTCCAGGAAGATCCCACATGCTGTGGAACAACTAAGCCCGTGCGCCAAAACTACTGGGCCTGTGCTCTAGAGCCTGTGAGCCACAACTACTGAGACCACGAGCCACAACTACTGAGGCCTGCACCTAGAGCCCATGCCCTGCAACAAGAGAAGCCACTGTAATGAGAAGCCTGAGCACCGCAACGAAGAGCAGCCCCTGGTCACCGCAACTAGAGAAAGCCTGCGCACGTAGCAACGAAGACCCAACGTAGCCAAAAAAAAAAAAAGGGGGGGGGGAGGATTTATCTCCCTGTTGTTCAAAACAATAAAGTATATTTTTTCTTAAAGCTCAGTTTTGGTTTTCTATTATTCTTAAACCTGAACCTAAAGTATCTTAGTATAATTTCACATTTAATATTTTATTGTTCTGTGTTCCCTATAGTGTACTTTTTAACAAAAGAACATTTTAATATGTCTTAGATTTCTATGGTTATATGTGAATTTTCTTTTTGCTACTTTTAATTAGAGATTTGATTGTTTCCATTTCTGTTGATCACCCCCACCTCATTACCCTCGATTTTTAAATTCCACGAAGAAATAGAGTATTGACCTTTCAGTTTTTGTAATTGGATGTTGTATCACTTGGCTGTGTCAGGTTCTCTGATTGATTACAAAAAGCATTACGCTTATTTTGTTAATTAACTTTAATCCCTATACAGTCAGTTAAAAATATAACTCTTTGTAATCTACTTAAATGTAAGAAATTTAAATGCCTGTCTCTATCCCAAACTCTGTTAAAATCATTTCAGCGGAAAAGGTTGTCAAATTTCCAAGTAAACATATCATTATTTAGCATTCATGCATTATGGATTTTTTTCTTTTTTCTTTTTTTCTTTTTAGTTTTACATCTCATGCATTTCATTATCATTATCTGTTATCCAACTAGAGAGCACACCCACTCTATAAGTTCTACATAGTGTGTTTTTGTGAGAGCACATAGTTGAATTAAAAGTGCAATGCCAGAGCTAGGCATTTGTGGTTAGGTATTTTACAATTAATTTAGTGCAACAATGCTAATTTAGGTCCGCATTAATATTCTTTTTTCAAACAGGCTGAAAATGTAATTGCAGTGTACACAGGACAAATAATAGGAATGGCTTGCCTTAAAAAAGAATTAGTGTGATAGCCAATTAAAGGATGCTTTTAAATATAGTTATTATATTGTTTATCATGCAGAATTAACTCACAGAAGGTTAAAGGTGTTATTAAAAACATTAATTTAATTCCTTTTATAAATGACACAAAATTATTATAAAACATGATATATGGTCATGAAAGATCACTTTAATGAAGCCATGGAATAATTAGAGGAGTTATGATAATTTGCTTCTAATAAAATGAGAAGTCTAATAGCACATTTTCTTTTTCTTATTTTCAAAGGAATAAGTGATAAATTTAATAAAATTGGCTCTCTATATTATATTCCATATAATGTGTAGTATATATACATATATATTCTACTGCCAGTAATAACACTTCTGTTTCCTTTGTTAAAGATGGCTGCTTTTATTTCAAAACTATGAAGTAAAAGATGCCAATCAGTTCTAACATTAATACTTATTGCTTTTTGTTGCCTTTCCACACAAAGTGGAATTAAAACAAACACAAGCAAGGAAGGATATTTGAAAAGAAGAATGAATGAAGAAAATAATACAGTTTCTGCTTTCCTCCAAAATATGCTTCAATTCAGTTTACAATCTTCTGTTGGAATCCCAGCAAACAAAAAATCTCTCCTTACATGCTTCTATCAGTGTTCCTCAGAACCTTTTTGTTTCTTGAGATATTAATTGACATTCTGTAGGAAAAGAAAATTTTTAGTTTTGCTGTTCTTGTTAAATATTTGCTATCCTAAACAAATACAATTAAATTTAAAAGCAAGACTGAAGATTTCTTAAATAGGTGCTAATAATCTTTATGAATCTCTAAGAATGGGAAATAGATTTAATTATTTCCCCAAACAATTATTAAGAGGGAGGGGATATATGTATACATATAGCTGATTCACTTCATTATACAGCAGAAACTAACACAATATTGTAAAGAAATTATACCCTAATTAAAAAAAAAGAATAAGTCACCAATTAACATTTCTAAGAATATTGTACATCATAAAAGGTCTACACAATTTAGTTAGTTTGGAGATAAAAAAAAATTCTGGTTCTCAAATACCTAACAATTTCCACCCTCATGCAGGCTCTACCATATATTTTTTAAACATCTCAAAATGTCATTCAGAAAGTCTCCAGTCACTAAAATAGCAACTGAAGTATAAGAGGTGATAATGATAAATATAAATAGTGATAAAACATGTATTTGAATTTTATCGTTATCTCTTCGCTCTTGAGAACTAGAAATTTTGTAATTATTGCATATAAGGATTTCCAAGTATTTCATCTTTAATTTTTTAGAAAATTCACAGATCTATTGGCTCAGGAAAAGAAGATGAATACTGGAAGGGCACATATTTTATATTTTGGTGTGATGAGCCAGCTACTGCAGGCTTTATATTCATATTTATAACCAACTAAGAAGTCATGAATCCTGAGTGATTATGATTAGCAATTGCTTAAGCAAAATCAGAATTAATAATGGATAAGGAATATTTTCATCTTTAATATACAGTGAGAAATATTGTAAAATTAATATATCACTCTGCCACCAAGTGCCAACCTGTTAATATACAAATTCAAGATCGGGGTGATATTTATCACAAGATGCTACAAAGGAGAGGAAGAAAGGATTCCCTGTTGAAACTCCAAAGAGATGTATCAAAACTTACCCTTTCCCCTTCCTTTATTCTAACCTCTAATGTTATAAAATGTGGGCTGTTTTAGCAATTGTGGACTAGAACAGGGTTATAATAGCAGTTTTAATTTAGATATGCACTCATCCTATTCAAATTTTAAAAGCTTGCATTACTTTGAGACATATCTTGGCCTCCAGTTGCTGATTTATAGCATGGGATCAATAACATCTAACATTCTATAAACCAAAATGTTGAAAGTCATTACCACTTTACACAATGGATTCTAGGGAGACATAAAGTAATGTGGGTAAGAGGGCCATTTTCAGTTCCCCATAACTATTGTCTGACAATATCACTCCACCATTGTTTATTGAGATATGAGTAATCATTATTAGTAATTAATAATATTATATATATAATTTGCCAGTAAATAACTTTGAAATATTACCTTCTAAATCTATTTCGTGAACTTGTACTACAAAATATATACTCACTGGAATATTTTATTTTACCCCTGGCAAAATTATAAAAAGTTGATCTCACACCAAATTTACAGTCTGAATTTTTCTTTCCTACCTCTTGGTTATCCTTAATCTGTATTTCTTTATTATTACTACTTCAGTGACATTAAAGCATCTTTGACCTATTGTATCACATCCTAGCCTTTACCTGTAATATGTTATTTTTATTTATTTTCAGCTTACTTCAAAAATCTATGAATCTGTCTAAATGCTAAATACCAAATCATATGTTATTTGGAGAAAAGATACCATAGAAATTTAAGAAATAGTAAGAAAATATGCCTACTTTTTTTGAAAACTACTCTTGTTTTAGTATAATGCCATTCTGGAGTTAATTATAGTAAATTATTTTATATTTACCACTACCATTAATTTGAATGTACTTTTAGATGTGATTGATAATTTAAAGTGTAAGCCTTTATTAACAGGATTTTAGTAATTGTTGAATCACTCATTAATCAATAACCAGTTATAGAGTAAATACTGTTGAGGAAATGTTCTAAACACTATGTAGGATTTAAAATATATTCAATAGGCCCCTATCCTCAAAGAGCTCAGAGTTTTAGAGGTATTTTGCATGGTGGTATTTGTTCCCATATGTTTATTTTGCAGCTAATTTATTCTTGAATTTATTGTTCATAAAATTTTTCACTTCTAAATATATTAACAACTCCAATTCAGATTTTGTCATTATAGATGATGTTCAATTGTTCTGTGAAGGATTCCTACCGATTTCTGATATTCAGACAGTGAAATGGGTAGTTATTTTTTGTCTGCTTCCTTTTTTCTTGAGAGAAAAAAATACTTAATCATGAATGTGAAGCTTGAAATAAAAGATGATATTAAATTCAAATTCCATCATTAACATCAGTCACCATTTCAGAAGATAAACTGTACTTTTCTTCAAGATGATGACACAAAAAATCCATTCTACTTAACAAAAAACATGAGCACGTCTTTTAGGAAATAAAATGTCTCTGTCAGTCAAGATAGTTGTACTCCTATGCGTGTGTTTTCAAATCGAGTTACATTGTCTTTGCTTATGGTGAGGAGTGTGAAAGTTGGAAGGCATAATTAAAAAAAAAAAAAAACACCTAAGTAATATTTGTGTGCATTTTCATTTATCTTTAGGTAAGCACTTAATGATAAAAAATGGTCAGATTTACATTTTAAAATGCAGCATACTCCTGTCACATCATTGGAGAATTCTGGAATACCATCTAGTCAAAAGATGGATACATTATACTTCTAATAAAAGGAATGTGCCTTGACACCGAGAATAACCGCCTTCAAGATAGATCACTTAATTTCATATTAACATAGTTTAAAATTTTCCTATAGTGCTATACATACATTTGAAAGATTATATAGTTTGTAAAATAGCTAGATGGATGCCATCTATGCGAGGCCACTCAGTTTAAGAAATAGAGCATAACCTCTGTTTTAGTTTAATGCATACAGTGTGCTTTTCACCATTCTAACTCTCCTTGATCACCCCAAGAAAATTATAAAGCTGTTAGTGTATTTTCCTTAATTTTATTTATAAAAATTAAACTAAACCATGTGTGGTTCCTTTTTGCCAGTTTCTGAACAGTTAAACTCATTAAATAGGATTTATACTACATTTATTTGTCTGTGACAATTATTATTCCGTTTTGCAGATTATGTTTATAATTTTCATTCAGGCAGATTCATCATCTGAACTTTGTTCATTTTTACCTCTTCACAGTACTTTATAGCATGAATATACAACAATTATTTTATCCATGCTACTGTGCATGGATTCCTGTGCTGTTTTCAGTCATTGCTGTTATTGAACAAGTTTGCTCAGATGTACCTGTGCAAATATTTCTATGCCATACACACTGGAACTGAAATTCTGTTATAAGTGTATTGAACTTTATTTAGTAACAGCACCAAGGGAACTCAGCTGCTCAAAATTTGGACTCTGAAGTCAGAACAGTGCTGTGTCAGCCAAGCACAGGGAACTTGGCTTTCCTGGCAAGTACAGTGGTAGAGGGATTTACATACTCTGAACCAGAGGTGCCATTTATTATGCTCAGTCTTGTATCATGCTTCTGGTAAGCAGGTAGCACTGAAACTGTGTTTCTGCTAGAAAAGCCTCATAGCATATGGAAATCTTTCTATAGGCTTTGTGCTTGCTGACTACAGTGAGTTCCCTACATATGAATGAATTCTCTTCCGAGAGTGCGTTCGTAAGTCCAATTTGTTTGTAAGTCCAACAAGGTTAGCCTAGGTACCCAACTAATACAATCGGCTATATACCGCTGCTTTTACACTTGCTTCCAGACATCCTGGGCTTGAATTAAAGACACTGTACTACTGTACTCTATACTGTACTGTACAGTAAAGTACACAAAGGCACAACCACTGTAGAAGATGCATGCACATGACACTGTACACCAGACACATGAACTAACTTACATGATTGGACATGTGAATACACGTTTGCATCTTTGAAACTTCACAGATTGTAGGTTCACATGTAGGGGACTTACTGTATTTAGAATCCAAGTCACATTTCTACTAGGAACAGGATTGCTGTATCATAAGATATATGTGGTTTCAATTTTAGTAGCTACTGCCTAAATGTTTTTTCCAAAGCAATGTACCAATTTACATTCCTAGCAACACTTTATTCCTAGCAACTCTTCCATAACTTTGGTACACTGGAAATTTTTAGACATTTTAAGTTTTGCCAAGTTAAGAAGAACCAAGTTAAGGTATGACAAGAAATGGTACCCTATGGTGGTTTTGCATTTCCTGATTACTAACATTACTGAAATTGACCCTGTAAAGTGCTTATTCTTTACTTGAGGCCACTTTTTCCTTGGGTTGTTTTTTATTATAAATTTTATGAATAATTTGTATATTCTGTATATTACAGTTACAATATTGCATCTCCTGATGTGTGTGGCTTATCTGTCCACTCCCTTTATGATGTTTCTTAAAATTAAGAATGTTTTAAGTTGTCAAATTTGTTTCTTCAACTTTGCATTTTTGCATCTCATTGTAAGAAATATTTACTATCCAAGATCTGAAGATAAACTTCAGTCTTTTCTTCCAAAATATTTTAAATTTTGCCTTACACAGTAATTTCCTTAATTCACATGTAACTGATTTTTAATTCCCCCCTTTGGGTATGTGTGCTAATAATCTTTAAAAGATCTAAGGAGAGATCTAAAGGAAGTTGGAATTTATTAGAATAAGGGCCAAGGCGACAATATTAATAATACATTATTATATAGTATATTTAAAGCTATTAGCTTGATGCTACAAAGCCTAGGAAGGAGGGAAGATGGAAACTTGTTTTCTGTATCTCCATATGGATAAACAACTTTTCTCACCACATGCCCCTTATTGAATTTTCTATCCTTTCTCCACTTAGCAATGCCATCTCTAGCAGGTGTCAGGATTTGTGGGTCTTTTTCTAGGCTTCCTATTCATTTTCTTGTTATATTTTTCAATCCTGCTGTTAATACCAAAAAGTGGTGCAACAGAAAGCATTTATTGTTCTAGAGCCCCGTCCCCTTGGTTGAAACTATTCTAATTTCCAATGTTTTCCAATGAATTCCAATGTTGGCCATGTGATTCTGTTGAAAGCCCACCACTGTATCTGGAAAAGGTAAAAGTCTTAAGGGGGAAAAGCATATCATATGATACGTTCTGCTATGAGCTGCATGTTTGTGTCCTCTCCAAATTCATATGTGAAATCCTAACTCCCAAAGACGGTGGTATTAGGAGATAGGGGTTTTTTGTTGTTGTTTTTTAACACCTTTATTGGAGTATAATTGCTTTACAATGGTGTGTTAGTTTCTGCTGTATAACAAAGTGAATCAGTTATACATATACATATGTTCCCATATCTCTTCCCTCTTGTGTCTCCCTCCCTCCCACCCTCCCTATCCCACCCCTCTAGGTGGTCACAAAGCACCGAGTTGATCTCCCTGTGTTATGTGGCTGCTTATGGACCTAGAGTCTGTCATACAGAGTGAAGTAAGTCAGAAAGAGAAAAACAAATACTGTATGCTAACACATATATATGGAATCTAAGAAAAAAAAGGTCATGAAGAACCTAGGGGTAAGATGGGAATAAAGACACAGACCTACTAGAGAATGGACTTGAGGACACAGGGAGGGGGAAGGGTAAGCTGTGACAAAGTGAGAGAGTGGCATGGACATATATACACTACCAAACGTAAAATAGATAGCTAGTAGGAGATAGGGTTTTAGGGAGGTGATTAAGTCATGAGGGCTCCACCCACCTGAACAGGACAGTCACCTTTATAAAAGAGGTTCCAGAGAGATCACTAGCCCTTCCACCACTTAAAAACACAGGAAAAAGTTGGCTGTCTGCAACCTGGAAGAGAGCCTTCACCAGAATCCGACCAGGTTGGCACCCTGACGTCAGACATCCAGCCTCCAGAACTGTGAGAAGTAAATTTCTGTTGTTTATAAAAGCCAACCAGTCTGTAGCATTTTGTTATAACAGTTTGAATGGAGTTAGGGAAGCTAACTTCTCTTGGATTTCTGTCCCTTGAGGGTCATGGCCTCACAAATATTTGTTGCTTGGGTAACTCTCTGATACCTAGAGCCAGTTATTCATCATTTGTTCCTGTTCATCTTTTGTATTTGTTCTCAGCAAGAGGAATGTTCCAAAATGAATAGTTGTCCATTACAACAGAAAGGACAAACCTGCCTATTGATTTTTTTCTAAATTTTTAATTTTCTTTCTCAAATTCACCTTATGAATTTTATAGCCTGTTTTTCTTTTCTTCCTGTATTTTTGTAACCAAGCAGGACCCTATGGGGCCCTCCTGGGACAGATCCCTCCCCCATACCCTCTGCTTTAGCTCCTCTCTGAAGTACCTAAATAATATGGTATCTGATGCACAATTCCTGAGTTGTTTTACAGCTGCTAAAACCCCCAGCAAACAGAAGACATTAACTGCTTGCTGACCAAAAGCAGTAGCCCCCAGACCTACTGGCACCAAAGGATTGACAATGTTAACCCCTGTGACACCGCCCTGTTACCTCACCATCAACCAGAGAACAGTACACGAACTGAGCACATACCTTCCCTCACCTTGCCTTTAAAAAGTCTTTGTTGAAACCCATGGGGGAGTTCAGGCTTTTTGATCACTAGCTGTCCAGGACTCCTTGCTTGGCACCTTATAATAAATGCTGCACTTTTCCTTCACCACAACCAGGTGTCTGTAGATAGGCTTTAGTGTGTGCAGGCAAGCGAACCCAAGTTTGATTTGGTAACATTTAAAAAATTTATTCTTAATTACTTTAAATATATTATTTTTTTTAGATTCTACATGTTATAATTCTGCATTATTTATAGGTCTGATTCTGTAGTTTGCTTTTGTTCTGCCTCAACTCATTGTGGCTTTCTTTCTCAAATGTTCAGAATTTTTTTATTATTATAAAGTCATGTTCCTTGAAATTTTCTCTGTAGATATTCTTGGTGGTTTAAATTAAAATGCTTCAGAGAGGATTTGCTTTTAGCATGCACCTGGAGACACCATCAATAAAGAGCCGCTTTACACTATTTGCTTGGGTATTTTCAGACCATAAAATTATTGTGAATGCCGGGCTCTCTCATCACTAGTTATTTGCCTGAGGATAAGAGTTACCGTGAAATACTTTTTTAAAAATTACTTTCTCCTCACCCTCCGCCATAGTGAATACCAAGCCCAGAAAATTTCCTCACTGTCTTTCTCTATTGGGTGACTTCTCCTCCCTCCCCAATTCATACTTAATATGTCACACTTTAAGGGTTCTGGCTTTCTTTAGGACTTTCAAATCCCATTTCTCACCCTTCAAGGGCATCAGGAACTGCCTCCTGTTTCTGACATGTGGCCCATTAAAATCCAGGCGATAAGCCAGCAAGACTGGCAGTTAACCCAGGGCAAATTCCAGCATCAGTATCTTTTCATTATGTAGATTCACACTCACATGTTATTTTTTTCTGTTTCTATTGAATTTTCATACTTTTCTTGTCAGTTAGGCTGTGATCTTTAATATGATTTAAAGCATATTTTAACCAGCATTTTTTGGTGTGTTAAATACATAGAGTTTCGTCAGAACCTTAAGAAACAATTACAAAGGTTTCCATCTTGCCTTAGTTAAATACAACTCCATCTTAATAGCAATGTGTAAATTATTCTTCAACATTTAATTAAAGGAACTTTCTTTAGTTGAGTATTTATAAGCCTTTAAAAATATGTTAAAAAATTCAAGATATTATTATAACCTGTTTTTACATAGGAATATAATCAGATAACTTTCTAGGAAAGTCTACAAATTGTACTTATGTCCTCATTTTTTTAGTTCTAAAACAAAAACATAAAAAAAAAAAACAAGCACACTGTATAGAATAATATAAAGACAGAATTTTTTATTATTATAATTATCATAATCACTATTGTATTTCAGAGTATCAACAATTTCCTATATTAGCATTAGGATATTTAAATTGAATTTCTAAATGGAAGTTTAGGGTTATAAGCTAATTTTGAGGACTTTTCTATAGGCTCAGGTAGGTCAGATGCTTTGAGCCTTGTTTGAATCTTTCTTGCAACATTAACTCAAGCAATTGCTAAGAAGATGCATATACCAGATCAAAATTAAATAGAATCCAGGTAAGGACTATCACTGGACCAATCACTTGTGTCTAATTACCAAGTTTGCATGTTCAGTAACATGTAACTGGCACTGATGAGAATCAGCTGCATTTGAGAATGGGAACAAATCCTTTTCCCAGGGGAGAGGGTACATGGTTAGCTCTACCTAAAAAGACAAAGGGATCCAAGAGCCAATGGCTTTCCTGAAATTGGCTTTCCTGAAATTACAGGCATGTGCCAACTCAGCCCCATATTTTTGACAGTACATGACCCAAATGTGAAGGGACTTTGACATCAGAATTTTCATCTGGTAACTATTTGCTCTATATGGTGTATTGTTTCTTGCTCTATGTCATGTCTTAGAGCTAAGTAAATTCTGTGCCAGCTGAAGGCTATCGTGTCTCATATGTATGACATCCATCTAAAACCAAGACCACTGTTCCTACCAAAACAGAGTGGACAATCGACTAAATATCTCAGAGCCAGAGTTAAATTTTTTTAAAAAAACAGAGAATTTCATAAATTGAAGATTTTCCTATAAACTTCCTGAAAAAATCTATAGATGAAAGCTATGTACAATACACAATATTTTTTAAAGTGTGTGATTAAAATGTTCAGTTTAATATTTCCAGCTTATATGAGATGTACTGCATAAAAACATCTTTTTAGGATGTGAAGGAAATGAGAATACATTGTATTGCTCTCTAGAGCTTAAATATTTATATGTTCTCAACAAATAAAATGGATTTGATAGCCTTTTCTTCCACAGAGTTTCAGTTGTCTAAAATTATTTTATAAAGACTATCATTCTAAAGGTTTACACTTAGGTAATTTATCTAAAACAAGAGAATTCTTACTTAAGCATTACATGCAGGAAGATATTTGTATATGCAATAGAAATCCTTTAAAAATATACTATAATCAAAAGTATTATGCTTATCCTTTCACTGCCAGTTATCTCACTACATTGTTAAAGAAACTCATTTTCTTGTTTCTTCTGTTTCTAGTTTAGCTTAAATATTCCCATGTCTGGCATTTGATTGATAGGGAACTGAGTTTGAAAAGTTATGTTAACATCAAGCTAACACAAGAAGAAAAAAGAAATGCAAAAAAAGCTTCTGAAGATAATAAAAATCAATAATTAAAACACATAATATTTGTTTAAAACCTCAAGTATTTAAGGCAAGTGAGAGAAGGGAGATAGTTACGAAATCTATGTGTAAGTAAACTTATGGTGGTATATATATTCATTCATTTCAATTCTGTACCATATACTTAGGGACAATAACTCTGTGTCAGGTACTGATAATTCCTATGATTTTGTTATGGCCTGCAGACAATTTATACATACATATGGTGATCAGTTTATAAAACAGTGTATACAGGGTCCTGCATTATCTGTATCTATTTGAGAGTGTGTGTGTGTATTTTATATACATCATATTAGATATAATTGATCCCAGAGAAATGCAGATCTTACTATAATGGATTCTTCCCTGTTCAAAAGGTGTATAACCTTTTGAATAAGATATTATTAACTTAGAAGTATCTTGGCCATATTTTGAAAAATTCAAGACAATCTTCTGAAATAGTTTGATGGGAAAACACATATTGATCAGTACTAAGTAGTAAAAATTTATTGCAATGTTGTCAGTTGCTTTATTCCGGATCAATACAAATCTCACCAAAAGCTTCTTAAATGCAATAAGAGTCTGACAAGACCTTTTTGTCACAGATTAGTGTTAAAACAATGAAAGAGCCCCCAAGGAAAATTGTCTTTCTGGCTGAAATGCCAGCTGTAGTCTGTTTCTGAAGTGTTCTATGTGTGTTCAACATCTTTACTGATATTTTGGAGGTCTAAAAAGAAAAAAAAAGAGCCTAAACATTTTGTGTGCCGAGTAATGCAAATGAGTAAAAGCTGAGAATTTAAAGTTAGGTTCACTGTTTCTATCAGAAATCCATGACTTGATGCATATTATATTTCTGAGCAGAATTAGATTACAGCAGCCCAAGCCCAATTAAATTCTGTAACAATTTTAGACTATTCTATCAGGTTGATTTTTAAATTAATAAAAAAGGTAATGTAACAGTTTAATAAGATTTAAGAATAGGTTAGCAAAACATTTATTTTTCTTAACAAGAAAAAGCTGTTAGAAATTGGATAAAATTTAAATTTAGATTTTGCCCAACAAATCATCTACATAGAATAGTAGAATCTGATTTGGAACTGTAGAAGGAGTTCTCCGGAACTTGAGACAAGCTGCATTTCATGAATTCTGATAACACTAGAATGTTGTCATCTTGGCAGTCTTGTAATGTCAGTTTGCATAAGTAAATCCACTGAGGCTTGCTTATTTGGTACATGCTACTCTTGGCACTTACAATTATTTGGACAGAGGGAAAGCACATGCATCTTCCATGATATGTGAATTTAATTTTATGATAGCTATCAATTTAACTATGTAGAAATTTATCTTTTTCAAATAAAAGAAAAATCTGATTTTGGAACTGTAGCTCTTACTTAAATCCATTACTTTAGCACCCTTTCCCTAGGCAGGGAATATCAGGCATATTTTGCATGCCAGGCTTGTGTTTTATCTATGTCTCTTCTCTAGATTCTTCCTTTTGTAATCTCAAATAATATTCTTTATTAGTGCACATATGTAGCTCTATTTATTACAATTTCTATTAATTGTTAGAATTAGTCTGATTTTAAGTATTATATTAATATACATAAAATAACAGGCTAATATATGATATTGTTTTACAAACTAAATATATATGATGTAAACCAAGAATTATTAAAATGGTAATCACAAATACATATGTATATAATAAGTGCATATCATATATATGCATGTAAATTGTATTATATTAATTATATATTATATTGCATTATATTATATAACAGTGCACCCACAGTATTTTTCTGAAAACTGCTACCATGATTTGAAGTTAATTTTTCCCAGTTAACTTATGGATGCTGCTACCTTGCAAGAAATTCTAGAATTAAAATTGACAAGGTACAGGATGGAAATATATTTTCAAAGAACATAAAATATTTATTTAGCCTCACAGTTCTTAGCCACAAGGAAAAATGTCCAAAGGGCTACCTTGAATATTGTTTATTGGGAGGTAGGACAACACAGTAGGAGCAGTGGATGGTTTAGATTATTAGCAATATCAATGTGGACATATCTGTATAATCTAATGGAGTTTGATGTGCCCCATTCCACATTAGTAGGCTCTAACGTAAAGATAAAGAAACATATAGTTAATTACACAATGGAGCCTGTCCCTATATGGTGCTGTCACTTGTATTACAGTTTTGGAATCCACTTGTATTTAAAGGTTTGAGAAATGCTAGAGGACAATAAATCATATATAAAGAGTGTGACCTTGAGAGAAAAGTATATCTGGCTTCAAACACAGGCTCTGTATCTGACTAGCTCTGTGACCTTGTGAAATTTACTTCAGCTCTTTGGCCTCAGGTCCCTGGTTGTTAAAAACAGGAATAGTTATGATATACCTTTCTGAGGAAGTTTCTGTTCCTGCTTCAGAGCCTTCATACTCTCTGAAACAAGAGAAATAGTGTCTTTATGGATAGAGTCCTCCTTTAACCACTATCATAATAAACACACTGCCTTCTGTCATGTTTTAATTTCTTGTTCCTTCCCTGAGATTTTATTTTTCTTGTCTTTCTTAGCTACTAATTCCTAATCATTAGGCTTTGTAATCAGATCTTCTTGAGTTGGTCTCCTGGATATAGGATGAGTTCTATGGTGAAATGTGATAGCTTTTTCAGACCAGAGATGAAATTGCAGCCTCTGTTGGAACAGAGCCATGCCCATTAGTTTACATCTGTTTGTTTATGGCTGCTCTTACTACAGACAGAAAGTTGTGACAGAGAATTTATGACCCTCAAAGCCAATCTGATCATTTAGAGAAAAAGTCTGTGAACCTCTGTTCTGGACAATGGGGTGACAGTCTGGTTTTATGGTGAGTTATTTCAAGTGGACCATATCTTTATGGTGTAAAAAGGAAGGAACTGAACACCCCATTGCATCCTGCAATTACAGTGCCTCTGCTTGCATAACAGTCAAAAATCATTAGATAGACATAGATCAAAGGAACAGAGTTTTAAAAAAAATAATAGCTTTCAATTGATCAAATTAAGCACCAAACTCATGTATCCCTTCCTTATTCTAAAATAGTCTTTAATTGGTAATTATTATTATAACAAAAACATGTAGAGCAAAGACTCAACCACATTTTAATTCCCGTGGGGAGTTTTGTCTACTTCTAAAATCATTCACAGATGATCTCTAGCTTCAATCCCCGATTCCCAAAGACCTAAATTCCCACTTGGGTGGAGAAATCTTTAACTAATAGCCCTAGCTCCTTAAAATTTTTGTTTCTTGCACTTAACATGTGCTTAATTCTGGAAAAGAAAAGAAAACAGAACTGCAGTTTCTATTCTTGTAAATATAGCACCTTTTATGACTACTAAAACTAGCGTAAGAGTCACTAAATAGGTGCATTTATTCGTTGAGATATTATGCTCCTGTGGCTATGCACATGGAATAAATCAGGCTGAGCAGCTCTGCTCTCCCTAAGGGTCTCCAATTGGGTTGAAATACCTTTCTACCTGAAGTCATATGGTTTAGAACCTAATTAAAATGTGTGGATTAGAATTCCTGAGCATTTTTGACAGTCTAGGGAAGAAATAGGAATGAAAACGGGAGTCTCTGGGTAATTTTTATGTCAGTGTTTTTTTTCAGATACTGACAATAGTGAAAAAGGGATATAGTTCATTTTAATTTCCACTAAATCAAGTATGGCTTCTATATATCATGTCTATGTCTCAGTATGTATATTTTGTAACTGCTTAGAAAAGATAACCTGAGAGATGGAGATGACAAGAGAGCAAATTGATTTTTATATTAAAAAATTTAAACATCATTTGTTTGGAGGTGACTTCTGTGACTTCCTCTCCTACGATAGTTTAAAAATTTTTCCATCCTGCTTCTCCTTAGATACACACTGCTTCTTTATTCCTTCTTGAACATACAAGAGCAGGCTTTTCAAAAATGAAACTAACAAACTTTTATGAATAGTATTAAAAAGGGCTTCCATTACTAGATATAAGAAAGATTTAGGGAATTTGTGGATGATAAATATGGCCCCTTGAAGAGTAAGCATTCTTTCTCAAACACCAGGATTTTGGTTATCGATTGCTATGTATAGAAAACAACAAAAGCTTAGTAGTGAAAACCTCGAAATCTTTACCATATATACAATTTTATGGGTCAAGAATGCAAGCAGAGTATATCAGGGATGATTTTTATGCCTCCAAAATGCCCTCTATTTGTCCTTACCTTAGATGGATCATATGGTTGTACATGGGCTTGACTGTATCCCTGAGTCTAGGGCTTCAGTTCTCCCTGTCATCTGGGACCCTTGACTTTCCTCCACATGATGTCTGCTAAGGCAGGAATGTTTGAGATGGATTCTTCATTTATATTATGGGGCCTGAACTGGAATATATGGAACAGCTAGTGGCTCTTGATCATCTCGCTTACTGTTCAGGCCTCTCCACATGGCTAACGTGGGCTTCATTACAGCATGGCATTCAAGATAAATTTTTCCCATGAGAGCTGACTTCTTTCTGGGTCCAAGAGTCACAAGTGAACGTTGTAAAGCTTTTTTCATCCAGTCTCTGAAGGCACTCTCACCACTTGCTACTGATCAAGCAATGTGACAAGACCAGTTGGAATTCAAGGAGGGTGAGTATAAAATGGCATAAACATAACACTCTCGCCTAGTAGAAAGGAAGTGATGATGGCTGATAGTGGCCATACTTCACTATTTATTAGAGTGAGAAACTCCTCTAGTGACAGGAGTATGAATCCAATAATATGAAGGAGGGAAATGAACATGGGATTTAAGCAGTAGAGAGTCATAGACTGTGTTTACTAGCTGAGTGGCTTGACATACTTTACCTGTCCCTATGATTCTTACTTCCTTATTTAGGTATGTAAACCATGTAGCACATGGTTGTTACTAACTAAATTAGAGATGCTATTATTTCTTTCTTAGGTTGAATGATTTTGTTCTCTTTTCACAAAACAGAATTAAGCCATGTTGTTATTGCCTTCTTCATGTGATAGTATTTTGTATTTCTGCTCTTGTTCAAGCCCGAGTAGTAATGCTCTGAGAAGGTGGTTAGAAGTATGGGTTCTTTTCTCTTAAAGCAAATGTTGCAAATATGCTGTTCCTTATGTATTTGTAACCAAAGGACGTTTTTCTATGTATGTCTTAGAGGTGTTAAAGCCAGATTATGGAAGAGTCCTTATGTTACTTGATGAATTGAAGGAAGATTTGCAGCCTTCGTCAATGGAAAGGCATGGAGCGCAATGCTGAGGAACATCTGCTACGTTCTGCTATGCCACGGGTACATCATAAAACACATAGTGGGGATCAGTCACACTGCAAAGGGAGCTCTTGGAATCCAGAACAAAACAGGTAGCAGATACTTCTGTCAGATGGTCGAACTAAAATATGTATTATAACTGGCATCCGAGGCAGAAAATAAACAAGATTTATACCCTACATAGTGTTTTAATTACTCTGCATTCAGAAAAGTTTTACTGTTAAATTTAGTATTCTTATTCAAACATAGTGGTATCATTCCTGAAGACATCAGTGTTAGATGGTAAATCACATTGTGACGTTACTGTTTACCACTACTGGTTTGAATATATTTGACATAGAAAAAAACCTTGCAGGAATTAATACAGAAGTTTATATTTTATACCTAATTTATAGATTATTTAATATATTACAGGGTGAATGATTTTTAAAATTAACATTTTTATTTTTTGTCATTTAATTTTTATACTGTTTTTATTGAGATATAACTGACATATAACATTGTATTTGTTTCTGGCATAAAATAATGATTTGAAAGATGTATGTATTGAGAAATGATCACAACAACAAGTCTATTTGATATCCATTGTCATACATTTTACAATTTGTTTTCTTGTAATGGGAACTTTTAAGATCTACTATCAGCAATTTTCAAATATACAATACAGTATTGATGACTATAGTCACCACGCAGTGCATTACATTCCTAGGACTTATTTATTTTATGACTGGAAGTTTGTACATTTTGACCACTTTCACTAATTTTGCCTAACCCCCTCCAGTCCCCACCTTTGACAACCACCAATCTGTTCTCTATGAGTTTGGTTTTTCTTTAGATTACACATATTAAATGTTGCATATTTATATATAACATATTGGTACCTTATCAGATGCAAAGATTTCACTTAGTAGTGGATCACATTTGATTGCTACTGGCTGTATTTTAGAAGGCTTATCTCTCTCCTTTACTTGTATAAGCATGCACATGTCAACTTCATAAAGAACCAGAGAGAATTTGGAAAAAGAATAATAATAATTAAAAACAATGAGTATATTTGATCTTTCAGCTCTGAACCACACCATAAAATACAGGATTCCTTAGGCATTGCAGGACTTAACAGTACAACTAAGCATTATTATTCAAGCATGAGAAAAGGACAATGAAAATTGGTTGATACATAGAGATGAAACAGTCCAGAAATTCTGTTTATTTTGCTGACCTGAAGAATAAAAAATTAAGAGGCTTAGGAGACCTTCAAGATGGCAGAGGAGTAAGACGTGGAGATCCCCTTCCTCCCCACAAATACATCAAAAATACATCTACATGTGGAACAACTCCTACAGAATACCTACTGAAAGCTGGTAGAAGACCTCAGACTTCCCAAAATGCAAGAAACTCCCCACGTACCTGGGGAGGCAAAAGAAAAAAGAAAAAACAGAGACAAAAGAATAGGGACAGAACCTGCACCTCTGGGAGGGAGCTGTGAAGGAGGAAAAGTTTCCACACACTAGGAAGCCCCTTCACTGGCAGAGACGGGGGGCGGGGGGGGGGCGCGGGGTGGGGGCTGGAGCTTTGGAGCCATGGAGGAGAGCGCAGCAACAGAGGTGCAGAGGGCAAGGCGGAGAGATTCCTACACAGAGAATCCATGCTGACCAGCACTCACCAGCCTAAGAGGCTTTTCTGCTCACCTGCTGGGACAGGCGGGTGCTGGGAGCTGAGGCTCAGGCTTCGGAGGTCGGGTCGCAGGGAGAGGACTAGGGTTGGCTGCATGAACACAGCCTGAAGGGGGCTAGTGCGCCACAGCTAGCCAGGAGGGAGTCTGGGAAAAAGTCTGGAACTGCCTAAGAGGCAAGAGACCATTGTTTCGGGGCGCACTAGGAGAGGGGATTCAGAGCACCGCCTAAAGGAGCTCCAGAGATGGGCGTGAAATGCTAAGGCTGCTGCTGCCACCACCAAGAAGCCTGTGTGCGAGCACAGGTCACTATCCACACCACCCCTCCCGGGAGCCTGTGCAGCCCACCACTGCCAGGGTCCCATGATCCAGGGACGACTTCCCCAGGAGAAAACACGGAGCGCCTCAGGCTGGTAGAACGTCATACTGGCCTCTGCCGCTGAAGACTCGCCCTGCATTCCGTACCCCTCCCTTCCCCTGGCCTGAGTGAGCAAGAGCCCTCGAATCAGCTGCTTCTTTAACCCGTCCTGTCTGAGCGAAGAACAGATGTCTTCAGGCGACCTACATGCAGAGGCGGGTCCAAATCCAAAGCTGAACCCTGGGAGCTGTGCGAACAAAGAAGAGAAACGGAAATTTCCCCCAGCAGCCTCAGGAGCAGCGAATTAAATCTCTGCAATCAATTTGATATACCCTGCATCACTGGAATTCCTGAATAGACAAAGAGTCATCCCAAAACTGAGGCAGTGGACTTTGGAAGCAACTGTAGAGTTGGGGTTTGCTTTCTGCCTCTAATTTGTTCCTGGCTTTATGTGTATCTTAGTTCAGTATTTAGAGTTTATTATCACTGGTAGATTTGTTTACTGAGTCGGTTGCTCTCTTCCTCCTTTTTTTTTTTTTTTTTTTAATATATAGGTATATATTTTCTCTTCCTTTTTCTTTTTTTGTGAGTGTGTATGTGTATGCTTCTTTGTGTGATTTTGTCTGTATAGTTTGCTTTTACCATTTGTCATAGGGTTCTGTCTTTTTTTTTTTTTAGTATAATTTTTAGCACTTGTTATTATTGGTGGATTTGTTTTTTGGTTTAGTTGCTCTCTCTTTCTTTCTTTCTTACTTTTTAATTATTTTATTTTTAATAATTATTTTTTATTTTAACTATTTTATTTACTTATTAGTTCTTTCTTTCTTTCTTTCTTTCTTTTTTCTCCTTTTTCTTCTGAACCGTGTGCCTGACAGGGTCTTGGTGCTCTGGCTGGGGTTCAGGCCTGTGCCTCTGAGGTGGGAGAGCCAAGTTCAGGACAATTGGTCCACCAGATACCTCTTGGCTCCATGTAATATCAAACAGCGAAAGCTCTCCCAGAGATTCCCATCTCAACGCTAAGACCCAGCTCCACTCAATGACCAGCAAGCTACAGTGCTGGACACACTATGCCAAACAACTAGCAAGACAGGAACACAAACCCACTCATTGCAGAGAGGTTGCCTAAAATCATAATAAGGTCACAGACAACCCAAAACACCACTGGCCGCTGTCCTGCCAACCAGAAAGACAAGATCCAGCCTCATCCACCAGAGCACAGGCACTAGTCCCTTCCACCAGGAAGCCTATGCAACCCACTGAACCAAACTTAGCCATTGGGGGTAAACACCCAAAACAACAGGAACTACAAACCTGCAGCCTGAGAAAAGGAGACCACAAAAACAATAAGTGAAGCAAAAGGAGAAGACAGCAAAACACACAGCAGATGAAGAAGCAAGGTAAAAACACCAGACAAAACAAATGACTAGGAAATAGGCAGTCTACCTGAAAAAGAATTCAGAGTAATGATAGTAAAGATGATCCAAACTCTTGGATAGAATGGAGAAAATACAAGAAAGCCTTAACAAGGACATAGAAGAACTAAAGAGCAAACAAACAATGATGAACAACACAATAAATGAAATTAAAAATTCTCTAGAAGGAACAAATAGTAGAATAACTGAGGTAAAAGAACGGATAAGTGACCTGGAAGGTAAAAGAGTGGAAATAACTACTGCAGAGCAGAATAAACAATGAAAAGATTTGAGGAGAATCTTATAGACTTCTGGAATAACATTAAATGCACAAACATTCTAAATATAGGGGTCCCAGAAGAAGAAGAGAAAAAGAAAGGGATTGAGAAAATGTTTGAAGAGATGATAGCTGAAAACTTCCCTTATATGGAAAAAGAAATAGTCAATCAAGTCCAGGAAGCACAGAGAGTCCAATACAATATAAACCCAAGGAGAAACACGACCAAGACAGATATTAATCAAACTATCAAAAATTAAAAACACGGGGCTTCCCTGGTGGCACAGTAGTTGAGAGTCTGCCTGCCGATGCAGAGGACATGGGTTCATGCCCTTGTCCGGAAAGATCCAACATGCCGCGGAGTGGCTGGGCCTGTGAGCCACGGCCGCTGAGCCTGTGTGTCTGGAGCCTGTGCTCCGCAACAGGAGAGGCCACAACAGTGAGAGGCCCACGTACCGCAAAAAAAAAAAATAAATAAATAAAAACAAAGAAACATATTAAAAGCAACAAGGGAAAAACAACAAATAACATACAAGGGAATCCCCATAAGTTTAACAGCTGATCTTTCAGCAGAAACTCTGCAAGCCAGAAGGGACTGGCAGGACATATTTAAACTGATGAAAGAGAAAAACCTACAACCAACATTACTCTACCCAGCAAGGATCTCATTCAGATTTGACGGAGAAATTAAAACATTTACAGACAAGCAAAAGTTAAGAGAATTCAGCACCACCAAACCAGCTTTACAACAAATGCTAAGGGAACTTCTCTCAGCAGGAAACACAAGAAAGGAAAACACATACAATAACAAACCCAAAACAATTAAGAAAATGGTAATAGGAACATACATATAGATAATTACCTTAAGTGTAAATGGATTAAATGATCAAACCAAAAGACATAGACTGGCTGAATGGAAACAAAAAGAAGACCTGTATATATGCTGTCTACAGGAAACACACTTCAGATCTAGGGACACATACAGAGTGAAAGTGAGGGGAAGGAAAAAGATATTCCATGCAAATGGAAATCAAAAGAAAGCTGGAGTAGCAATTCTTGTATCAGACAACCCAATATCAGCAATTCTTGATACAGACAACTGTCTTGTATCAGACAAAATAAACTTTAAAGTAAAGACTATTACAAGAGACAAAGAAGGACACTACATAATGATGAAGGGATCGATCCAAGAAGAAGATATAACAATTGTCAATATTTATACACCCAACATAGGAGCACCTGAATACATAAGGCAAATGCTAACAGCCATAAAAGGGGAAATTGACAGTAACACAATCATAGTAGGGAACTTTAACACCCCATTTTCACCATGGACAGATCATCCAAAAAGAAAATAAATAAGGAAATACAAGCTTTAAATGATACATTAAACAAGATCAACTTAATTGATATTTATAGGACATTCCATCCAAAAACAACACAATACACTTTCTTCTCAAGTGCTTATGGAACTTTCTCCAGGATAGATGATATCTTGGGTCACAAATCAAGCCTTGGTATATTTAAGAAAATTGAAATTCTGTCAAGTATCTTTTCTGACCACAATGCTATGAGATTAGATATCAATTACAGGAAAAGATTTGTAAAAAATAAAAACACATGGAGGCTAAACAATATACTACTTAATAACCAAGAGATAACTGAAGAAATCAAACAGGAAATCAAAAGATACCTAGAAACAATGACAATGAAAACAGGATGACCCAAAACATATGGGATGCAGCAAAAACAATTCTAAGATGGAAGTTTATAGCAATAAAATCCTACCTCAAGAAACAAGAAACATCTCAAATAAACAACCTAACCATACACCTAAAGCAATTAGAGAAAGAAGAACAAAAAACCCCCAAAGTTAGCAGAAGGAAAGAAATCATAAAGATCAGATCAGAAATAAATGAAAAAGAAATGAAGGAAATAATAGCAAAGATCAATAAAACTAAAAGCTGATTCTTTGAAAACATAAACAAAATTGATAAACCATTAACCAGGCTCATCAAGAAAAAAAAGGGAGAAGACTCAAATCAATAGAATTAGAAATGAAAAAAGAGAAGTAACAATTGACACTGCAGAAATACAAAGGATCATGAGAGGTTACTACAAGCAAATATGTGCCAATAAAATAGACAATCTGGAAGAAATGGACAAATTCTTAGAAAAGCACTCCCTTCCGAGACTGTACCAGGAAGAATCGGAAAATATAAACAGACCAATGACAGCACTGAAATTGAGACTGTGATTAAAAATCTTCCAACAAACAAAAGTCCAGGACCAGGTGGCTTCACAGGCAAATTCTATCAAACATTTAGAGAAGAGCTGACATGTATCCTTCTCAAACTCTTCCAAAATATAGCAGAGGGAGGGACACTCCCAAACTCATTCTACGAGGTCACTGTCACCCTGATACCAAAACCAAAGATGTCACAAAGAAAGAAAACTACAGGCCAATATCATTGATGTACATAGATGTAAAAACCTCAACAAAATACTAGCAAACAGACTCCTATAGCACATTAAAAGGATCATACACCATGATCAAGTGGGGTTTTTTGCAAGAATGCAAGGATTCTTTATATATGCAAATCAATCAATGTGATAAACCATATTAACGAACTGAAGGAGAAAAAACATATGATCATCTCAACAGGTGCAGAAAATGCTTTTGACAAAATTCAACACCCATTTATGATAAAAGCCCTCCAGACAGTAGGCATAGAGGGAACTTATCTCAACATAATAAAGGACATATATGACAAACCCACAGCCAACATCATTCTCAATGGTAAAATACTGAAACCATTTCCCCTAAGATCAGGAAGAAGACAAGTTTGCCCACTCTCACCACTTTTATTCAACTTAGTTTTTGAAGTTTTAGCCACAGCAATCAGAGAAGAAAAAGAAGTAAAAGGAATTCAAATCGGAAAAGAAGAAGTAAAGCTGTCACTGTTTGCAGATGACATGATACTATAGAGAATCTTAAAGATGCTATCAGAAAACTATTAGAGCTAATCAACAAATTTGGTAAAGTAGCAGGATACAAAATTAATGCACAGAAATCTCTTGCATTCCTATACACTAAGGATGAAAAATCTGAAAGAGAAATTAAGGAAACACTACCATTTACCATTGCAACAAAAAGAATAAAATACCTAGGAATAAACTTACCTAAGGAGACTTAAGACCTGTATGCAGAAAACTATTAAGATGCTGATGAAAGAAATTAAAGATGATATAAACAGATGGAGAGCTATACCATGTTCTTTTATTGGAAGATTGAACATTGTGAAAATGACTATACTATCCAAAGCAATCTACAGATTCAATGCAATCCCTATCAAACTACCAATGGCATTTTTTTACAGAACTAGAACCAAAAATTTCACAATTTGTATGGAAACACAAAAGACCCTGAATAGCCAAAGTAATTTTGAGAAAGAAAAACGGAACTGGAAGGAATTAGCCTCCCTGACTTCAGACTATACTACAAAGCTACAGTAATCAAGACAGTATATTACTGGCATAAAAACAGAAATATAAATCAATGGAATAGGTTACAAAGCCCAGAAATAAACCCATGCACATATTGTCACATTATCTTTAGTAAAGGAGGCAAGAATATACAATGGAGAAAAGACAACCTCTTCAATAAGTGGTGCTGGGAAAACTTGACAGCTACATGTAAAATAATGAAATTAGAACACTTCCTAACACCATACACATAAATAAACTCAAAATGTATTAAAGACCTAAATGTTAAGCCAGACACTATGAAACTCTTAGAGGAAAACATAGGCAGAACACTCTATGACATAAATCACAGCAAGATCCTTTTTGACCCATCTCCTAGAGAAATGGAAATAAAAACAAAAATAAATAAATAGGACCTAATGCAACTTAAAAGCTTTTGAACAGCAAAGGAAACCATAAACAAGATGAAAAGACAACTCTCAGAATGGGAGAAAGTATTTGTTAATGAAGCAACTGACAAAGGATTAACATCCAAAATTTATAAGCAGCTCATGCAATTTAATATCAAAAGAACAAACAACCCAATCCACAAATGGGCAGAAGACCTAAATAGACATTTCTTCAAAGAAGATATACAGATTGCCAACAAACACGTGATAGGATGCTCAACATCACTAATCATTAGAGACATGCAAATCAAAACTACAGTGAGGTATCACCTCACACCAGCCATCACCAAAATATCTACAAACAATAAATGCTGGAGATGCTGTCGAGAAAAGTAAATCCTCTTGCACTATTCGTGGGAATGTAAATTGATACAGTCACTATGGAGAACAGTATGGACGTTCCTTTAAAAACTAAAAATAGAACTACCATATGACTCAGCAATCCCAGTCTTGGGCATATACTCTGAGAAAACCATAATTCAAAAAGATATACGTACCACAATATTCATTGCACCTCTATTTACAATAGCCAGGACATGGAAGCAACCTTAGTGTGCATAGACAGATGAATGGATAAAGAAGATATGGCACATATATACAATTGAATATTACTCAGCCATAAAAAGAAACGAAATTGAGTTATTTGTAGTGAGGTGGATGGACCTAGAGTGTCTCATACAGAATGAAGTAAGTCACAAAGAGAAAAATAAATACTGTATGCTAATACATATATATGGAATGAAAAAAAAAATGGTTCTGAAGAACCTAGGGGAAGGACAGGAATAAAGACGCAGATGTAGATAATGGACTTGAGGACACGGGGAGGGGGAAGGTTAAGCTGGGACGAAGTGAGAGAGTGGCATGGACATATATACACTACCAAATGTAAAATATATAGCTTGTGGGAAGCAGCCACATAACACAGGGAGATCAGCTCGATGCTTTGTGACCACCTAGAGGGGTGGGTTAGGGTGGGTGGTAGGGAGACACAAGAGGGAGGAGATATGGGGATATATGTATAGCTGATTCACTTTGTTATACAGCAGAAAGTAACACACCATTGTAAAGCAATTATACTCCAAAGAAGATGTTAAAAAAAAAAATTAAGGGGCTTGCTTATTCTCCATGGTAAAAGTGCCATATCTAAGCTGCTTCTCCTTAGGTATCCTAGAGGCACCCTTTGTAAATCTGGTTAACCCCCAGGATTACTTTTACCCCTACTTACTTGGGAACTCATTTTGAATGCTATTGCGGTGGCTGTAGTTGTCTTTTCCCATCTAAAAACTAGCATTGATGATAATTGCCTAGTCTTTACACTGCTTAGCTTTTCAAGGAGTCTTTGACATGCCACCTCTGTTATGTTTTCACCAGCCATCATTTACTGGGACTACCTCACAACTCACAAATAATTAGACCTAATTGCAGGTGCACTCAGACCTTTACCATATCAAAACAAGAGGCCAGAACGAGTTGTGGCACAATTATTACAGAATGTCATAGCTACATTACTGTATCAAGAAAAATAATGAATCGACAAAGGGAATGTGCTTTTAAAATATGTTTGTCTCATTGAGTTCATCATAAGTTCCTCCTCTTTGTTCCCAGTAATGAAGCCTTGTCTTTTTAGAGTAGCTGCTTACTAACTGCTACTCTCTGTGTCCTTTATTATAAAAACATTGCGTCGAATCTCTCACAATTGGATAAAGTATTTCATCCTTTATTAGCTTCTTTCCTCCAGAGACAAAGTACAGCGGTAAAGATGTCATTCTTGTTCCTTGAAACAAGTAGATTAGTGTATTTTCTCATGGGGTTTGGCAAAGTCCTTCAACAGACGTGACTGGCAGAGGAAGAGGCTGAAGATGTTGATCCCAGGGAATAGATTGCTGACTTGATAAATCTTTGGGTCATAAAAGGTCATCTGATGTCTGAAAGAAAGATTGACTTAACTAACAAATACCAGCAAGAGATCTTTCTGTAGTGTAAAATAGAAAGAAAACAAACTAATATTGAAAGAGTATTTGCATGCTAGCAAACACCAATAGGCAAACAAAAACATGTAAGATATTTTCAGTTTTAAATGTTTTGTGAGTGATTTTTCAAATTTTAAAGTCATTGCTGCAAGAAGGCTCATGCTTTTCCTATTTGTTCAGATTTTCAGTGGGCTGTATAGAGAATACATGGTGGACCCCTAAAACAGTCAGTTTTAAGCAGAAGTAATTGTGGCCACATGCTAAAAATGCTACTTTGAAATCTAGGGGTAACAAAGATTTGAAACTACACAGTGCTTCATAAAAGCTGCTAGAAATTAAAAATCACATGGACAGCTGAGGTTAAACTACTTATTACTAATGAATTCATAAATCTCACTGTAATATTTGGCTACAATATTTTCAGCTTGAAAGAGAACAGTAAAAAGTGAGATTAGAAAACAAAAACAACATCAGGGAGATGCAGTTAATCCAATTAGAACTACTCCACCACATCCACTATTCCTAAATTTAGGAAACAAATCTTGTCTCTTCCTTCAATATTTTTCTTTTTTTTTTGGTAAAATCAAGAAATGGAAATATTCTAAGTATATGCTTACAATGCTTTGGTCATTAGGAAAAATGTCAATTATGTTGCCAGTGAGTCATTTCCTTTTTTGTTTATATGCCTACCTGTTTTTTTAACCATAGGCCATCTCACCTCCCCTGAATGCTAGGGCCCTTTCCTTTATCCCTAGTGAATTAATCTCACATGCTAAGTCTTTAGTTTGGAAGCTGTGACCCAGGAAATTTCTTCAGTACTTCACATTGTGATAATTCTTTGTCTGAAAGAACAAAAGATGAGCATGAGTTAAACCTAAAAGAAGAGCTTTACGGTGAAAAGGAAGCAAATCCAACCTGTCGACCAAGGCAAGCCTCTATCACAATGCTCCAAACTCTATTTCAACTTTCCCAAAGTTTCACGTTTAATTTCAATATTATATATCTACACATACACACACAAACACACACAGAGATCGCTAGATTGTGGTGCCTGGCAAGAAGAATTCCTAAATAGGACATTGTTTCTAGTATTTTATAAATTCAATATTTGAATGTACCCCCAGAATTCAACTGGTGTTTAAATATATATATACATACACCTAAATATATGTATACATACACCTATATATACTATATATATGTATATATTACTATTAACAAACTATATATATATATATATATACACACACACATATACTAGTTCTGTAGCAATTTAAAAATGGGACAAATATTTTACCCATAGACATAGATATTATGGGGGTTGTAAATCATCCTAAAATTTGGGAAATATGGGATTTGTATAGAGAATGAGGGTAGGGCTAGAATTTCATGAAAGACTTCTGAGAACAGGTAATGATAATAGGAGGAATAGATTTAATTTTTGTTAGACCCTTTTTATTCATCATCTCTAGTCTTTACACAGACTTGCACATGTTATGACTACTTCTGTTTCACAGATGGCATCCAGATCTGGTCGATTACTTGCCTTGGGTCACAGATATTTTCAGTGGAGTAGTGGGGCCTTCATTATAAATCTGTTTGACCAATATGTTTGACCAATCCAAGGATGATAGGGTCATATATATATATATATAGTCTGCTTGCTTTTCAGCAAGTACTTTTATTTTAAATTTATATATTTTTGATATAATATAAAAAATGCTAATAAGAGAAAATGATTACAAAGAAAGAGGCCAGAATTTTTTTATTGGCCTAAATATGTGTGGGTCAGTCTTCCATGGGTTGCAAGGACTCAGAGATACAAGAGGAACACAGTTTTTTGGCAAAATGCGATTTATAAATTGCTGTTTGCAGGAGTGTGAGGAACCTCAGAGAATGATTGTTTCCATTAGGGTGAGTTTCTGAAGCTTAACTGAAAATAACATAAAATAACTTATGATGTTCTATGCTGTTTGGGATGATTAGATGCTGAATCTGGACAATGAAAGAGGCCTCCATTCAAGGATGACTTGAAATGACTGAGACTGACACAGAGAGAGTGCATCTCAGAAAACAACTCATTCAACCATTTCATTTTACACAAAGAAAATGAAGTCTCAGAGAGTTAAAGCAATTTTTGCCTGTCAGTCTATGTAGACTGACTCCCCCTAGGAAATCTCATGCACTCTCTGTCATGCACATCGTTCACATTTGAGCCAGGCAGAACTTCTCAGTCTTCCTCCAAAGGCACACATCCTGTCCCATCTGGTGGGAATTCCCTCTCTCCATTTTGCTTCCTAGAAAATCCCATGTCACTCTTTTGGGTACGGGACAAAGAGTACAATGTATATCCTCAGTAAAATCAATTAATAAGTAAGTAAATAAATAAATCATGTAAAAATGAGCCATTTCCTCATATCATTGACAATTTCCTGATGGTAGTTGGAAATAGGTGTCTATAGCCTAGTTCTGTGCATCTGTTGTGAAAATTAGAAGCAGAAGCAATGACTCAGAGGAACTCAGGCACCAAAATGGCAGAGAGCTGGGAAAGGAACAATGGACAAAGACTCTTGATTAGGGCATCAAATAAAGGATGATAAAAGATGGCCAGAGGGGCGTGTCAATGGAAGCTCTAGCTGTCAGGCCAAGGCAGTTTACTGCTTTTTCTTAATTTCCACACAGTCATAGGTAGACCCTCCATTAAATGAAATAAACATCATATCTCTGCCTCTTGCAGTTTTGTACGTGGACATTTGTGAATGATTTGTAAAAGAATGAATTCCATCCACACAGTGGTCATTGTGGGAAATAGCAAAGCAATAACTTCCTGGAAAACACAAATGCTTTACTATTATTATTACTTTTATATTTTTGTCTCTCATGGCTAAACTAAAAAATTTCATTAGAGAAAAATCAAATCAAATTTTAAAAATGTTCAAGCCAGCAATTGTTAAAATGTGTTTTTCATTTTCATGAGAAAATTAAAAATCAATTATGACTTAGTTTGTCTACAATTTGTAAGCATATTTAGCAGCTTAGAAAAAATAAGGCTTTTTAATATTAGGACTATTAAATTTATTAAAAAAAAACACTAAGGTGTCACAAGTTGTTACAAATACCAATGACCTCCATGTTTCCACTTTCAATGGATGTTTTACATCCTCACTGCATTCTATGTCTAGTAGCATTTATTACCATCCTTTTAGCTATAAAATACAAATCCAGAACTTCTACTTCTCTAAGTTATTTTGGGAGTTAGATGGAGTAACACATATCAAGTGATACAGAGATCTTGATACTTTTTATTTTACTTGTCTCACCCTAATGAGCAAAAAACTGTGACTAAAGAAGGTAAAATATATAAATTACACTAAATTTTCTGAAGTAAGACCTTCAGAAAGGTCCTTACCTTCAGTAAGAGGTAAGCTAATATATCTTAGAATGATATAAGGGAACATTTTTATGGGTCTAAATGAAATTTATTCTCTACATCAAGAAATAAAGATACTCTAATTTTCTACTGAATACTCAGTAAGGCTTTAAAATAAATAGCAAACTTGATTGCAAATAAAAATGGTGTATGCTCCATTTCAACAGGCCAAATAGAAAATCAATGTATATCATGCAATAGAATTGATTTATATCGTCATATAAGTATATTACTTAATACTATAATAAATTAGTAAACAAATACACTAAATTTCTTTCCCAACAAATTATAATTAGAAATGTAAATATCCCAATTAATAACAAAGGCACAGGGATTTTGTTACTTCCTAAAATGGAACTAATTTAAATATATTCATGCACTGTAAACTGTTGCTTGGTTTCTGCTCAGAGTAATTAGGCAACCATGAAATTAAAGGGAATAATTTGATTACATTTCCCAACACATTATACTTTTTTTAGGGTTGGAGCAGGAGGAGAAACAGATAATAGAGTAATATATTTTGTCTTTCCACTGATTTAGTATGATTTTTCAAAATGCATTTTATTTTATAGTTAAACATGCATGCCTAATTCCATCTATTATACTATATTTTAAATACAATTTTTTTTCTTTTTTTTGAATTTTATTTATTTTATTACACAGCAGGTTCTTATTAGTCAGCCATTTTTTACATATTAGTGTGTATATGTCAATCCCAATCTCCCAATTGATCACACCAGCACTACACCCCCCCGCTGCTTTCCCCCCTTGGTGTCCATACGTTTGTTCTCTACATCTGTCTCTCTATTTCTGCCCTGCAAACCGGTTCATCTGTACCATTTTTCTAGGTTCCACATATATGCGTTAATATACGATATTTATTTTTCTCTTTCTGACTTACTTCACTCTGTATTGCAGTCTCGAGATCCATCCATGTCTCTACAAATGACCCAATTTTGTTCCTTTTTATGGTTGAGTAATATTCCAGTGTATATTTGTACCACATATTCTTTATCCATTCATCTGTTGATGGGCATTTAGGTTGCTTCCATGACCTGACTATTGTAAACAGTGCTGCAATGAACATAGGGGTGCATGTGTCTTTTTGAATTATAGTTTTCTCTGGGTATATGCCCAGTAGTGGGATTGCTGGGTCATATGGTAATTCTATTTTTAGTTTTTTAAGGAAACTCCATACTGTTCTCCATAGTAGCTGTAACAATTTACATTCCCACCAACAGTGCAAGAGTGTTCCCTTTTCTCCACACGCTCTGCATCATTTATTGTTTGTAGATTTTGTGATAATGACCATTCTGAATGGTGTGAGGTGATACCTCATTGTAGTTTTGATTTCAATTTCTCTAATGATTAATGATGTTGAGCATCCTTTCATGTGTTTGTTGGTAATCTGTATATCTTCCTTGGAGAAATGTCTATTTAGGTCTTCTGCCCATTTTTTGATTGGGTTGTTTGTTTTTTTAATATTGAACTCCATGAGCTGTTTATATATTTTGGAGATTAATCCTTTGTCCGTTGATTCGTTTGCAAATATATTCTCCCATTCTGAGTGTTGTCTTTTGCCTTGTTTATGGTTTCTGTCGCTGTGCAAAAGCTTTTAAGTTTCATTAGGTCCAATTTGTTTATCTTTGTTTTTATTTCCATTACTCTAGGAGGTGAATCAAAAAAGATCTTGTTGTGACTTATGTCAAAGAGTGTTCTTCCTATGTTTTCCTCTAAGAGTTTTATTGTCCAGTCTTACATTTAGGTCTTTAATCCATTTTGAATTAATTTTTGTGTATAGTATTACGGAGTGTTCTAATTTCATTCTTTTACATGTAGCTGTCCAGTTTTCCCAGCACCACTTATTGAAGAGACTGTCTTTTCTCCATTGTATATCCTTTCCTCCTTTGTCATAGATTAGTTGACCATAGTTGTGTGTGGGTTTATCTCTGGGCTTTCTATCCTATTCCATTGATCTGTATTTCTCTTTTTGTGCCAGTACCATACTTTCTTGATTACTGTAGCTTTGTAGTATAGTCTGAAGTCAGGGAATTTTATTCCACCAGCTCCATTTTTCTTTCTTAAGATTGCTTTGGCTATTCAGGGTCTTTTGTGTTTCCATAAATATTGTGAAATTTTTTTGTTCTAGTTCTGGGAAAAATGCCATTGGTAGTTTGATAGGGATTGCATTGAATCTGTAGATTGCTTTGGGTCATATAGTCATCTTCACAATGTTGATTCTTCCAACCCAAGAACATTGTATATCTCTCCATCTGTTTGTATTGTCTTTAATTTCTTTCATCAGTGCCTTACAGTTTTCTGCACACAGGTCTTTTGTCTCCCTAGGGAGGTTTATTCCTAGGTATTTTATTCTTTTTGTTGCAGTGGTAAATGGGAGTGTTTCCTTAATTTCTCTTTCAGATTTTTCATCATTAGTGTGTAGGAATACAAGAGATTTCTGTGCATTAATTTTGTATCCTGAAACTTTACCAAATTCATTGATTAGCTCTAGTAGATTTTTGGTGGCATTTTTAGGATACTCTGTGTATATTATCATCTCATCTACAAAGAGTGACAGTTTTCCTTCTTCTTTTCCAATTTGTATTCCTTTTATTTCTTTTTCTTCTCTGATTACCATGGGTAGGACTTCCAAAACTATGTTGAATGATAGTGATGAGAGTAGACATTCTTGTCTTGTTCTGATCTTAGAGGAAATGCTTTCAGTTTTTCACCATTGAGAATGATGTTTGCTGTGGGTTTGTCATACATAGCCTTTATTATGTTGATGTAAGTTCCCTCTATGCCTACTTTCTGTAAGGTTTTTATTATAAATGGGTGTTGAATTTTGTCAAAATCTTTTCCTGCATCTATTGAGATGATCATATGGTTTTTATTCTTCAATTTGTTATTACAGTGTGTCACATTGATTGATTTGCATATATTGAAGAGTCCTTGCATCCCTGGGATAAATCTCACTTGATCATGGTGTATGATCCTTTTGTTGTGTTGTTGGATTCTGTTTGCTAGTATTTGTGAGGATTTTTTTTTTTTTTTTTTTTTTTTTTTTTTTTTAGTGGTATGCGGGCCTCTCACTGTTGTGGCCTCTTCCATTTCGGAGCACAGGTTCCGGACGTGCAGGCTCAGCAGCCATAGCTCACGGGCCCTGCCACTCCACGGCATGTGGTATCTTCCCACACCGGGGCACGAACCCGTGTCCCCTGCATCAGCAGGCGGGCTCTCAACCACTGCGCCACCAGGGAAGCCCTTGTGAGGATTTTTGAATCTATGTTTATCAGTGATATTGGTCTGTAATTTTCTTTTTTTGTAGTGTTTTGGTCTGGTTTTGGTATCAGGGTGATTGTGTCCTCATTGAATGAATTTAGGAGTGTTTCTTCCTCTGCAAAATTTTGGAAGAGTTTGAGAAGGATGGGTGTTAGCTCTTCTCTAAATATTTGAAGAATTCACCTGTGAAGCCATTTGGTCCTGGACTTTTGTTCATTGGAAGATTTTTAATCACATTTTCAATTTCATTATTTGTGATTGGTCAGTTCATATTTTCTATTTCTTCCTGATTCAGTCTTGGAAGCTTATACCTTTCTAAGGATTTGTTCATTTCTTCCAGGTTGTCCATTTCATTGACATAGAGTTGCTTGTAGTAGTCTCTTAGGATGTTTTGTATTGCTTTGGTGTCTATTGTAACTTCTCCTTTTTCATTTCTAATTTTATTGATTTGAGTCCTCTCCCTCTTTTACTTCATGAGTCTTGCTAATGGTTTATCAATTTTGTTTATCTTCTCAAAGAACCAGCTTTTAGTTTTATTGATCTTTGCTATTGTTTTTTTGTTTCTATTTTATTTATTTCTGTTCTGATCTTTATGATTTCTTTCCTTCTGCTAACTTTAGGTTTTGTTTGTTCTTCTTTCTCTAATTCCTTTAGGTGTAAGGTTAGATTGTTTATTTGAGATTTTTCTTGTTTCTTGAGGTAGGCATGTATTGTTATAAACTTCCATCTTAGAACTGCTTTTGCTGCATCCCATAGGTTTTGGATTGTTGTGTTTTCATTGTCACTTGTCTCTAGGCATTTTTTGATTTTTCTCTTTGATTTCTTTGGTGATCTCTTTGTTACTTAGTAACATATTGTTTAGCCTCCATGTGTTTGTGTTTTTTATATTTTTTTCCATCTAATTGATTTCTAATGTCATAGCGTTGTGGTCAGAAAAGATTCTTGATATGATTTCAATTTTCTTAAATTACTGAGGCTTGATTTGTTACCCAAGATGTGATCTATCCTTGAGAATGTTCCATGTGCACTTGAGAAAGTGTAATCTGTTGTTTTTGGATGGAATGTCCTATAAATATCAATTAAATCTATCTGGTCTATTGTGTCATTTAAAGCTCGTGTTTCCTTATTAATTTTTATTTGGATGACCCTTCAATGGTTGTAAGTGAGGTGTTAAAGCCCCCACCCCCTATTTCTGTGTTACTGTCAATTTCCTCTTTTTAGCTGTTTGCAGTTGCCTTATGTATTGTGTTGCTCCTCTGTTGGGTGCATATATGTTCACAATATATTCACAATTGTTATATCTTCTTCTAGGATTGATCCCTTGATCACTATATAGTGCTCTTCTTTGTATCTTATAACCTTCTTTATTTTAAAGTCTATTTTTTCTGATATGAGTATTGCTATTCCAGCTTTCTTTTTTTCTTTTTTTTCTTTTTTCTTTTTTTTTGCAGTATGCCTCTCACTGCTGTGGCCTCTCCCGTTGCGGAGCACAGGCTCCGGACACGCAGGCTCAGCGACCATGGCTCATAGGCTCAGCCACTCCGCGGCATGTGGGATCTTCCCGGACCAGGGCAGGAACCCATGTCCCCTGAATTGGGAGGCGGACTGTCAACCACTGTGCCACCAGGGAAGCCCCCAGCTTTCTTTTGATTTCCATTTGCATGGAATATCTTTTTCCATCCCCTCACTTTCAGTCTGTATGTGTCCTTAGGTCTGAAGTGGGTCTCTTGTAGACAGCATATGTATGGGTTTTCTCTTTGTATTTATTCAGCAAGCCTGTGTCTTTTGGTTGGAGCATTTAATCCTTTCACGTTTAAGGTAATTATCTATATGTATATTTCCTATTACCATTTTCTTCATTTTTATGGGTTTGTTTTTATAGGTCCTTTTCTTCTCTTGTGTTTCCCACTTAGAGAATTTCCTTTAGCATTTGTTGTAGAGCTGGTTTGGTGGTGCTGAATTCTCTTAGCTTTTGCTTGTCTGTAAAGCTTTTGCTTTCTCCATCAAATCTGACTGAGATCCTTGCCCAGTAGAGTAATCTTGGTTGTAGGTTCTTCCCTTTCATCACTTTAAATATATCATGCCACTCCCTTCTGGCTTGTACAGTTTCTGCTGAGAAATCAGCTGTTAACCTTATGGGAGTTCCCTTGTATGTTATTTGTCATTTTTCCCTTGTTGCTTTCAACAATTTTTCTTTGTATTTAATATTTGTCAATTTAATAGTATGTGTCTCAGCATGTTTCTCCTTGTGTTTATCCTGCCTGGGACTCTCTGCACTTCCTGGACTTGTGTGTCTCTTTCCTTTCCCATGTTAGGGAAGTTGTGGACTATAATCTCTTCAAATATTTTCTTGGGTCCTTTCCCTCTTTCTCTTCTCCTTCTGGGACCCCTATAATGTGAATGTTGTTGCGTTTAATGTTGTCCCAGAGGTCTCTTAGGCTGTTGCCATTTCTTTTCATTCTTTTTTCTTTATTCTGTTCCGTGGCAGTGAATTCCACCATTCCAGGTCACTTATCCATTCTTCTGCCTCAGTTATTCTGCTATTGATTCCTTCTAGTGTAGTTTTCATTTCAGTTGCTGTATTGTTCATCTCTGTTTGTTTGTTCTTTAATTCTTCTTGGTCTTTGTTAAACATTTCTTGCATCTTCTCAATCTTTGCCTCCATTCTTTTCCCAAGGTCCTGGATCACCTTCACTATCATTATTCTGAATTCTTTTTCTGGAAGGTGCCTATCTCCACTTCATTTAGTTGTTTTTCTGTGGTTTTATCTTGGTCCTTCATCTGGTACATAACCCTCTGCCTTTTCATCTTGTCTATCTTTCTGTGAATGTGGTTTTTGTTCCACAGGCTGCAGGATTGTAGTTCTTCTTGCTTCTGCTGTCTGCCCTTTGGTGGATGAAGCTATCTAAGAGGCTTCTGTAAGTGTCCTGATGGGAGGGACTGTGGGTAGATCTGACTGTTGTCCAGGTGGGCAGAGATCAGTAAAACTTTAATCCACTTGTCTGCTGATGGGTGGGGCTGTGTTGCCTCCCTGTTGTTTATTTGGCCTGAGGCATCCCAAAACTGGAACCTACCCGGGTCTTTGGAGGGCCTAATAGTGGACTCTGGGAGGACACACACCAAGGAGTACTTCCCAGAACTTCTGTTGCCGGTGTCCTTGTTCTCACAGTGAGCCACAGTCACCCCCCACCTCTGCAGGAGACCCTCCAACACTAGTAGGTAGGCCTGTTTCAGTCTCCTATTGGGTCACTGCTCCTTCCCCTCTGTCACAGTGCACACACAACTTTGTGTGTGCCCTCCAAGAATGGAGTCTCTGTTTCCCTCAGTCCTGTCAAAGTTCTGCAATGAAATCCCGCTAGCCTTCAAAGTCTGATTCCCCAGGAATTCCTCCTCCCATTGCTGGACTCCCAGGATGGGAAGCCTGACGTGGGACTCAGGACCTTCACTCCAGTGGGTGGACCTCTGTGGTATAAGTGTTCTCCAGTTTGTGAATCACCCTCCCAGCAGTTATGGCATTTGATTTTATTGTGATTGTGCCCCTTCTACTGTCTCATTGTGACTTCTCCTTTGTTTTTGGATGTGGGGTATCATTTTTCATGAGTTCCAGTGTCTTCCTTTCGACTCTTCAGCAGTTAGTTGTGTAGATACAACTTTTGAAATAAATAATAAATGGATTTTTCTGTTATCTCTAGATTTCTGTTAATTATATGTTTGAAGCATAATTTTTAAAGGCTAAAAAAATAGTTTGGCTAACCACTTCACCTTTTTAATGAATGTGCTCAGTCCTTACCTTTCCAATGATACTTACCAAGGCCAACATAGTGAATCCTGCATCCTGGCACCCAAGTCCCACCAGTAACACTAACTTGGTTTTCTTTCTATAACATTTATCATCTTAAAATATACTATATAACTTACTCACTGTTTATTATCTGTCTCCTTCATGGTAAACTCCTCAATAGCAAAGATCTTTGTCTTTTTGTGAATGTGTCCCAGTCTCATTTAACAATGCTTATTTCGTGAAGAGACCTATTTGATAATACTGTTACATTGAATCACATTTTTTTTATTTATTATGTTAAGGCAATCAAATATAAAGTATTCAGGGGGCTTCCCTGGTGGCGCAGTGGTTGAGAGTCCCCCTGCCGATGCAGGGGACACGGGTTTGTGCCCCAGTCCGGGAAGATCCCACATTCCACGGAGCAGCCTGTGAGCCATGCCCGCTGAGCCTGCGCATCCGGAAACTGTGCTCCACAACGGGAGAGACCACAACAATGAGAGGCCCGTGTACAGCAAAAAAAAAAAAAAAAAAAAAAGTATTCAGAACACTATTTTAAACATAGTATGCATTTTAAGATTGTCTAGAAAACTGACAGTTTAGTAATGTTAAAATCTGTCAGTCAATCCTGGCCAAATTGAGAAAGAAAAGTAATCACGAAGGTCAGTTTAGAAGCAGCACATTTTCAATGGGATGTGTTTATTAATGTTGCAAATTTGAGATATGTTTCAATAAGGAAAAAGTAAAATAGAATGCTTAGGAAATGCAGCCTTATTAATTGGTCGATAATTTTAATGGACAGATAGCTATCAATAATAAAAATATTCCATGATAGGAAGTCTAGGGAATAGCTCTGTGTTTTTAAAACTGTCTTCAGGTGCTGCTGACATAAATGGTGAATTTGGAAAGCCAAATAATAATTTTTCCTTATACTTGCTCATGCTAGCTGGATGTAGAATTTCATCCCATCGATAAGAGAAAAAATTACATTAAAATGAACTGTATTTGATTATTGTACAGAAATAATAAGAGAAAGTTTGTCCCCTGTGTGGGCAGGGGAGGGAGGATGGTGGCTGCGTGTGCACATGCGCACAAGCATGTAGTATCCTAGAACTTGGTAAGGAGCTTATAACCTGCCTGTGACTCAATCTGAAACCTTTAGAGGTAAAAATTGCCAATTTCCACTCTACTCAATACTCTGTAACGGTCTTTATGGGAAAAGGATCTAAAATAAAAGAGTGGATATATATACATGTATAACTGACTCACTGCTCTACACATAAAACTAACATAACATTGTAAATCAACTATATGCCAATAAAGATTAAAATAAAAGAATCACAATCACAAAATGGAAAAAACAAGTATTATGACAAAATATGTCTTTATATATAAATTCTATTAGCATTTTGAATTATTAAGATAAATTCCTAAAAGTGGGATTTTCAGGTCAATATAAAGAAATATCCTTTAGAGTCTGGATATATATTGCCAAGTTTTTAGGAATAATGTATATTTAAGGTTTTACCACCAATATATAAATGCTTGTGTCATTCCACCTTGTCTTAATTTACTGTCTTTAATTAAAATTCAACTTGATAATTCAAAAAAAAAAGTGCCAGTATTATCTGAGGAAAAAATCTCTGTTTGAATTGTGAGCCTGGTCATACGACAAGAAGGGATGGGGTCAAAGGGAGTTGTTGACTTGTACACTCATGTGCCTGTTTGCTATGAGATCTATCGTCATTTGAGAATAAATTGAGAAAGTGCCGGACAACACTCATGACTTTTAAATATTTGCAAATTGCATGGCTTCCCCATTTTTGTAATTTCTTTTTTTAATATTCTGTCATGTTTCCCATAATTATAGGTAGCAGCAGCCTTAAATTGAAATGCCCTGTGTGTTTGTCTTCAATAGCTCTAAGGAAGAAATACATTATAGAATAATCTTTCTACTTTCCAGTCAGACTTGGGAGTAAAAAAAGCTTTTAAATGGTAAATTAGATGAGGGCAGCTGCCAAAAGCAGAGATAATTGGTTGTAGTCCCTATGGCCAGTAGTAGTAAAAGAAAAACTGGATAAGGCCTGAGAAAGGACCCTGCACTTAAATATCCACTTGCAGTTTGCCACAATCTCTATCACTCCATATTACTCACAACAGTCAAATTCATACATTTCCTTCAATTGCCTGAAATTTATGTTTATGGGCTCTGTTTTCAGTAGTGCAAACTCACTGTGGGACATACATACGTACAAAACCCATAGTGTTCCTGCTTTATTCCTAAAATATTAAGGAAGCAGGAAAACTAAGATTCAGATGTGATTTTGAGACTGCAACGGAATCAATGATTGCCTTGTACTTCTCTAGAATTATTACCAATCATCTGTTACCAGAACCTCATCACTCTATTTGGCATCATCCATTTCAGAGGAGAAAAATCAAACTGGTCTTGCACAGAAAGCCACACAGAAGTTTTAAATTCTTCAAAGCAATGCAAATTATTATATCTGGTCAAGTGAGGACTTTATCAAACTTGAAAACTTATTTCATCCCAGTATAGTTATTCTTCTGGAACTCTGGGCACAGCAGAGTGGTAAAACACAGATGGGTAACAATCTTATGGATAAAAGAAATAAGCTTTGCCCTGAGCCTTTCTGAGTGTCAATTGCCATTCAAGCCCCATAACTACCCCCATTTTCCTGTGAATGCTCTGAACGGCAGACCTATTTTCCTTGAGAGCCACTTAGAATTTTCTGTTGTGACCTTCTGGGATTGCTTTTTATTCCACCACCTGGAACTCTTTATTACAACTGCTATTGCCTCTCTGACCCTGAGTTGCCTCTGAAGTTTCATCTTTTGGTTTCTACCAAACTGGATCTCATTTTGCTCCTGCAGCTACCAGGGCTGGTGGCTTTTGCCGAGAGGAAAGAAGATTTTCCCTAGTGTTACAGTTCCTTAATTAACCAGATTGGAGAATTTGCCCTCTCAGTTCCTCTCTCTTGAAAACCATGAAACAAGTCATAATAGGTTGGGTCAGCCTTGTGTGGTACCAGAAGATCCCACCACTCACAACTACCCAGCAGTCAAGAAGCATGCTGCATCAGATGGTATATGCTTAGCTGAGTCTCTTCTGATGGAAATTTCTTTTTCTGCAAGGCATGGGATGTGATCCATGGGGTTAGAGAATAATATTGTGAGAGCAGAATATTTTAAATATATATTAGTTTTATCCTAAGGGCCATGGTGTATATTTGTTATAATTTGTATTTAAAATAACCTCAGTTAATGAGATATTTTAGAAGCTTATAAAGGCAAAGATTTTAAAAAACACACTGTAGGATTGGCTTTAGGGTCAAACTTGTTTTAACCTGCTTCTAGTGTTTTCTAGGTAAACATAATTAGTATTGCACAAGTACAATGCAGCAGAATCCTGGGTTCTGCAGGATTCACAATGCAATTGGAAGATTTCCCTGAAGACAAACTTAAGAGATGGTTGCCTTTGATGGCTGTGTTCACCTCTGCTCCTGGACAAGTCAGAGGTGCCAGCTGGTGCCCATGTGATGGAGCAGACTGATATTTTCCCACCTGTTCTAACATTGTACATGCCTCAATAGCATCTACCTACTATGATTTTGTCTGTATTCTTGGCTTCTCTCTTCTCCCAAGATATGAAATTTTAATTGTTCAACAGAAGACTTTTAGCTTGACTAATTATCTCACACACGCAAATAAATTTGGAAAGCTTGTGTTCTAAATGATATTCATATACATACTTAACTATGACAGGAAACTATAGATGACATTGTTTTAAGTTAAGGAGTTACTCTGGATTAGAGAGGGAGCAAACTTCTTAAATTCAACAGACTGATTGTTCAAAGTCACATATATAAAATGCAAGGAGAAATTATGGACTCCACTTTAATTGTTAATTATCCAATTGGTGCAATTCAAATTTTCATTTGTATGACCTGAGAATTGTTACCATATCAAGGCTACCTCTTCAATGTTGCTAGAGTTTCATGGAATGTCTTTCCTCAATTTTGCTCTCTTTTCCCCCCTCTAATATTTTTGCATCTTATCAGGTAGAAAATGAAAAGATATATTTAAATTACTGCTAGAAATTTTGAATAGTTTATTACCTATTGCTTTACATTTTTATTGCTGTATCTATCTCCATTTTACAACCCCATTGTCTTTATAAAGTTTTCTCTTTGCTGTTTGTTATTCTCCATTTTATTAGATGGTGCAGCATTGGCTGCAATTTCTTAACTTTAAAGTTTGTTTTAATGTTTTTGTTTTGAAATTAGAAAAAAAGTAAACATTCTAGAATTTTTTAAATGAATTCTTTCTTTTGAAATAAACATACTAACTAGGGACTTCCCTGGTGGTTCAGTGGTTAAGAATCTGCCTTCCAATGCAGGGGATGCAGGTTCGATTCCTGGTTGGGTAACTAAGATCCCACATGCCACAGGGCAGCTAAGCCCATGCACTGCAACTACTGAACCCATGCGCTCTGGAGCCCATGTGCCACAACAAAAGACCCCATGTGCCACAACTAAGACCCAACGCAACCAAAAAGTATATATATATATATATATATATATATATATATATTAAGGTTTAATGGCTTAGCATATTACATTGGTCATGGACTGTCTTGGTTAGGTGTGAACAACATGGTGCAAATTGACTTTTGTTCTAAACTCAACCATTAATGAAAGGTTAGTTTCTTGGATTTTCTAACTGCCGTCACCCTAATTCATAAAAGAAAAATGCAAATAACAGCTACACTAGGATATTATGTTACACCTATCAATTTAGAAAAAATTCCCCAATTTGATAATACATTCTGTTGGCAAGGTTGGGGAGAAAGAAGTATCTTCATGTATTTCTGGTGGCACTATAAGTTGGCTCATACCTTGAGGAGAAGTATTTGGCAATATCTATCAATGTAACAAATTAATATACACCATGACCAGCAATTCCACTTCTGGGAATTTATCCTTCAGATACTCTTGGCACACATGCAGAAGACAAATGCTCAAGGTCAGTTAGCGGGGCATTGTTTGTAAGAGCAAAGAATTGGAAACAAACCAAATGTCTATCAGCAGAAGACTGTTTACTTTTAGTAAGTCAGTGTGAAATAATGTTGGGCAGCCCTAAAGAAGAATGAAGAAGGTTTCTATTCACTTATAGGAAAAATATTGTAATTTGCCTTATAAAATGAAAAAAGCAGGTCATAGAAAAGCATATTTAATATGTTCATTTTATATAAAAAGGTGAAAAATAAGTATATATATTTGCCTGTACTTGCATAAAAATAAGTATAAACTCACACACAGAAGCTGTTATTTAATGATGGTTGAATGGAATCTTGGAATATGAGTGACAAAATAAGGAGTGAGATTTCAACTCTATTCCATTTTATTTAAACATATTAAGTATATTACTTATTACTCACACAAACACACACACAGAAACACAACAGGCCTGAACAGAATGAAGAAGAAAACTTATCAGAAAACTTCTGGTAGCTCCTGTTACTAAAACTGAGGAAAGAGCATGGTTCCAAGGAAATTTCTGGCATGATAGAAATATTTTTATGTTGATTGTGGTGGTGGTTTCACAGGGATATATATTTGTCAAAATTAATTGATTGGTACATTTTAAATTGATGCAGGTTATTAAATGCCAATTATACCTCAATAAAATCATTTGAAATAGCTTTAGTTTGAACCTCCAAAACTACAATTATGACTAATACTACTAATACTTATTATTATTATATTTTATTACTATATTATATATATTATTACTACTACTAATTATGATGATGATGATGATGAATTATATAGAGACCACTCTATTATATAGACATTGTCTTTAGTAGCCACTTGCACAAAATGGAAGGTATTTTTCCACATGCATAATGTTAGGTCACATATAAAAGCATTTCTAAAGAGTGTTAAGGCAGTGTGATTTGATCTATGCTCATCAGCTCTTAGAAAGAAGGTCCACATGAGCATTCTATCCCTCTTAACCTGGTTCATTTTCTTCAAATGATTTATCATGACTTGTACTACACATCGTTAAGTATCTATCCTCTCCTTTTCGAATAGAAGCTTTCTGAGGACAAGGACTTTGTTTAATCTGCTGCTCTGTCCTTGGCACCTGATGTCCCTAGCATGTAGTAGCTACTCTATGAATAGTTATTTAATTACTTCCTAAGAAATGGACTAAAATATGTTATAAATAAAACTCTTACAAGGTTGCCATGTTGGAGAGTCAATTAACACTCCAAGTTAGCTCTAAACAGACAGGATTTCCTCCAGCATTGGGATGAATCATCTTGTCTTTGACTGAGCTCCAGAGGAAGTAGTTGGCAACTATATACATGGGGAAAAAAGTACAGATAATCCTTTGGAATTATACTTTTAACAAAATGAGATGCCCCCTGTATGATACATGGAAGCTGGGGCTGGCAGAGATAAGAGCAGATTCATCTATTCCTTTTCAGCTCACTTCTGGGCATCGACTTATTAAATACCAGGTTTGCTGGAAACCAGCAACCATTTAGCTTGCTCTTTCTCTCTTGTGTGCAGTCTCTGTTTGTTTATTTAGTTTGGGGTGTGTGTGTCTCTGTGTGTGGTGTTTGGTGTGTTGCTTGTTTTTTTTTAGTTATTTCTGAGATATACATTTTAAAGTAATAACTAGAATTACAACTTATAACATTATACCAGAACATATAAGATTTTTAGAAATTTCATGTAATGTCTGAAACATTTATATTAACATATTTCCATACAAATAACCCAAAGAAAGTTTAGTATTAGTTGGTTTTTTTTGTTTGTTGTTTGGTTTTTTTTGTGCTGCAGGTTCTTATCAGTCATCAATTTTATACACATCAGTGTATACATGTCAATCCCAATCGCCCAATTCATTGCTTGTTTTATGCCCCTCCTAAAAGTTGAATTCACTTGTGTTAAATATGTATTATAAAGGATCTTAACTACTAATTATTTCATGATCATTTTATTTTTTGACTAGTCATTTGTTCAATTATGTGTTTATTCAACATATTTTTATCAAGACCTACTAAAAGCCAGGCACTCTTATAGGCACAGGATAATTAACAGGGAATAAAAAGCCTGGAGTTTTCATCCAGAGTTCACATACTTTTCAGGAAGACAGTAAATATATTTATAATACATATAATCAAGAAATATTAAGTGCTTAGAAGATACACAAAGTGTATTATCTAGTAATTATGTGGAACATAGACTTTAAAAGGGAATAGTGAAAGCCACAGAGCTCTGTTAGATTCCTGGAGTACTCAAGAGAGAAATGGTTTGGTCTGTATAAGTTAGGGGACTAGAAATGGTGAGAAGTAGTTGAACTCAGAATGTACCTTGAAGTTGGAGTGAATATTCTAATGAATTGGATATGGGGTATGAGGAGATAATAGGAATCAAGAATTCCCCTTTATTTTGCCCAATGCAAGTAGTTTAATGATGGGGAAGACAGTTGTTGAGTCTGCTTTGGTTATAAGTTTGATATGACTATTGGGAACCAAAGCAGGAACGTTGAATGGAAATTTGGGAAAAAAATGAAGTTTGACATTAGGAGAAAGTCAGTGCTAGAGATAATAATGTGAAATTTATCAGCCTATTAATAGTTATTATTCTATTAATATAGGACTTCTAGATGGCATAGAAAAGCATAAGATTGTAAGAGATTATCTAGAAAACAAGTGAAGCTGAGGAAGTAGGTGGTGAGATGTTTGAGCCTTTGGTATTCTATCATTTAGAGGTTTAAAAAAGAAAAAGAACAACCAGAAAAGGGCTCTGAGGAAGAATAGCAACAAGACAGAGAGTGGATATTTGAAGTCACTTAGGCATCTGCACCCCCATGTTCATTGCAACCTTATTAACAATAGCCAAGACATTAAAACAATCTAAGTGTCCATCAACAGATGAATGAATTAAAAAAAAATGGTAATACACACAATGGAATATTAATCAGCTATAAAAAATAAGAAAACCCTTCCATGTATTGCAACATGGACCTTGAAGTTAGTATGCTATGTAAAATATGTCAGACAGAAAAAGACAATTACTGTATGATCTCATTTATATGTGGAATCTAAAAAACTGAACTATGCAGATAGTACCTGGGTGATGGGGGAAATGAGAGATGTTGGTCATAGTGTATAAAATTCCAGTTATGAGATGAATCAGTTCTGGGGATCTAATATATGGCAGGGTGATTATAGTTAACAGTACTGTATTAAATACTTGAAAGTTGATAAAAAAGTAAAGCTTCAATGTTCTCACCAGAAAAGAAAAAAGAAAGGTAATTATGTGAGGTGATGGATGTGTTAACTAACCTTAATGTGGTAATCATTCCACAATATATATGTGAATCAAATCATCACATTATATACCCTAAACTTAGTGTTAAATGTTAATTAAATCTCAATAAACCTGGAAAAAAAACCAAAAGACAGTCAGAGAAAAACAAAACAAAACAAAAAAACACCAGTGAATATGTTGTCCTGGAAGCAAAATGAAGAAAATGCTTTAAAAAAGGAGGAAGTAAGAATCTGTACTATATTCTGCAGGAATTTGAATAAACTGAGATTAAGAAATAACCATTGAATTAAACAAGATATTAGTGTCTGTCATTCTTTATAAAAGGGATCTCTGCGGACTGCTAGGGATTTATGCCTAATGAGAATGTACTGATGAAAGAAAGATAACTAGAGACAGATTTTTGTCAATTCTTCCAATAATTTTGTCTTAAAGAGGATATAATGATGTCTGTATTCCAGTTATCTATTGTCTTGTGAAAAACACTTCAAAATTTGGTGACCTAATCAAATAACCATTGTATTCTACCTCCAGGTTCAACAGTTAGAAGGTGGGCTGCTCTGGTTGGTTCAGCATAGCTGCACTCACATCCCTGGCAACTTAGAAGGGACTTTAGGAAAGCTGAGCTCAGCTGGGTCCCTTTCCCTTTCCATGTAGTCTCAGGACCTGTCCACATGGTCTCTGAAGCAGGATAGTCAAGCTCAGGGCTCCAAGAGTGGGTGTTCCAAGGGACAATAAGAGGAACCAACCTGTCATTTAAGGTCTGAGCCCTGAAACTTATGCAGTGCTGCTTCTGTGATATTTGATTGGTCAAAGCAGGTACAAATACTGTCCAGGTTAAAGACAAAGGGCCATAGACCCCACGTCTCCAAAGGAGAGTAGCTTAATCACCAATAGGCTGTATTTGGACACTGTAAGGGAGGTATTTTTCAAGATGGGAAATATTATATGGGAACAATTGTCTCAGCTTGATTTATACCTAGACTTATTTTTAAAGCTCTCTTCCATATATTCAGCAGTGCAGATCCTGTCTTCTAGCATGTCCACATCTACAGCTTCAAGTCTTGCAGTTCCACATCCTGCTCTTTACATTCCAACACCACTGAGCTATGTCAGTCTATTATTTTTCTGCTGGATACCATGTATATTTCCTTCCATGCCTTCACATACTTTCACTATCCCTACATGTTTTCTTGCAAATCTTACTAATTAGTCATTTTATAACTTTAAATTTACTTTCTTCGAAAACATTTCTTGATGATTCTTGGTAGACTTGAACAACCACTGCTCTTTCATAGACCATTACTTATTCACAAGTACACTGCTTCACATTTTATACAAAATTATAATTGTACTTTTATACCTCTTCCATCATTGTCACTTTCTTGAGGGCAGGGAGTATATCTTTTGAGTCTAGTAAATTGCCTAACAGATAAAAATGTTTGTGTACTTAGTAATTTTTATTGCTTGATCCCTTTCTACATATCTATCTTGATTTAATTCAAAGAGTACAAAGATGTCAAAGTCAATTATAGAAAAATGACATCCTAGAAGATTACTCCAGATTAATGCTATATGCTATTATCATTGTTTAGTTATTATTTTTGTCATATTTTTGTCATTGTTATTAGATTACTTTCTTCATAGGTTTCACAGAGTCATTTTTTTGTTTAATATTAGTAAACCAATATTTTCAATGCTGAATCCTTTGGATACATATTTGTTACAAATATGATAGTATGAAATAATATGAAATCCATTTCAGATATGAGAAAAAATATTGAAAATAATAGTTGAGTGGTATATCCTCATATAGCAATACTAATAAATAATTGTTCTATATCCTCTCATCACTCAGCTAAAATAAATTTTTTCATATATGTCTATGTGGATAAAATTGATTCTCAATTATCTTTAATTTGTTTTCTTAGGTTAAACAGTTTTCAAAAAAGCAGTGTAATATGTTAATTAATCCTTAAGGTAAGGACACAACGATGGAATCCACTGGTCCTACAACATACTGTATCAGTCAATGGCTGCTGGCCTGATAGAGTGTTGGAATTACCTCTTATGGTGGCAGATGGGAAGCCAGTATGGACCAAAGAGCAACCAAGTTTGGGTTGCTGTTCATCAGGGTTTGGTGTATATCTTAAATCACTGTCCATTATGTGACCTGCCATAGATAAATTATATAGGTGTGGATGCCAACAAGTGGAAGTAGGAGTGGCCTATTCACCATCACTTCTAATAACTCACTAAGGGAATTCTGGTTCCTACTCTTATAACTTTTGTCTCTGTGGGTCCAGATATCCTGGTTCACAGTGGAGTGATTCTCTCTCTAATGGACAGGGTTAAAGTCCTGCTTCATTTAAACATTTGGATATCACCCAGTCCCTTTAGGTGCCTCATGAGAGAAGACTAGTAGGCAAAGAAAGTTACAGTACTGGCAGAGTAATTGAAACTGATTATCAAGGGGAGATGGAATTGCTAGATCATAATGAGGGAAAAGAAGAAATCTGATTGACATTCATAGGATTTGGTGTGGCATCAGGTGGTATTCCCAGGCCCAGTTTTAACTGTGAATGAGCAATTGTTTCAACCTGAGCTTACAAAGACACGCTATCCAAAGACACAGACTCCTTATAGATGAAATTCTGATTCATCCCATTAGGCAAACCATTTAAACCAGCAGATAAGAGCCAAGGGCAAAGTCTCCACTATGAATGCTAAAGGAAGAAGATAATGAGTATAACTAATGATCTTAGAAACAACTGCTGCAACAGAGGTTAGGGTGTCATCCAAATAATTCCCTTCTTTTGTTTGCCCCCAGAAATTGTAACCAACTTGAAGAAGTTGCTGCAGGATTGAATAAACTTAATGTGAAAAGCAAGAGGATCTGAGCAAGTGTTGAAACTGCGTGGGAGACTGTAGTTGCCTCATCCACATTTCCTTGTTTGTGTGCCCCTCCCAGACCACCTTCCGTTTGTTTTGCTATTAAAAATTTGCATCTATGACTTCAGAGTTGCTCATGGTCCCTGGAACAACCTGGCCCACATGAAGGGACTTAGAGGTTTACATACTCCCTACTCCAGCCCTGAGGTGACATGTAGCTGATGACCGACTGGCATGAGTGCAAAAAGCCTGGTGTTTTCACCGGAGGCAGCACAAAGTCTGAGGGATGATTTACCTCTCAGAGCTTTCTGGAGCAGCTGGATTCAGAGTTCAGGACTTCCTTGGTTTCTTCCCCTTTCCTTTCCTGCCTCCCAGCTCTCTGCCCAGCTTCTCCAGGAGCACTTGCTAAACATATCACTTGCACCTGAATTCGTGGCACAGGTTATTCTTGGAGAACCAAATGCAAATGCCAATGTTTGATTTCAGTAATATTTAATATCTTAGAAGAGAAACTCAGTATATAGAAATGAATAAATCCTGTAATGAAATACTATTATGCTTTTCATGAAATGTAATGGAAAAGTATTTTCTATAAGAATTATTCATCTTGACCATGTTCTAAGTATAATCCATACCACTGGTCTGTGTTAGAAATATAGCTCCGTTACAAGTCATAAGTAAGGTAAGGAAGGAATACTTTATATGCTAGGGAATTAATGAAAACTTGATTCTTTTTACTAGCTTTTTCCAAAGCCAACCCAAAAGACCTCATACACAAGAAACATTATAAAAAATAATACAATAGCTAAATCATTGATCTACACAATATTAAAAAAATGTTTTCTCTTTCTCAATATTTTCCCCTGTGGTATTAATTATGAAACATTAACCTCACACACACACAAATATGTAAATGTTCTGAGAAGAATAACTAATAAAAACAAGGAATTATAAAAATACATATAGTTAACTAACTTTTATAATGTTTTAAATTTCATTGCTACGAAGACTGATTTTAGTTTACCAGCATTGAGATCTGTTAACATTGAAATTCCATAATATTGTTGTACAATTTCTCAGAATTATAAGACTCTGCAGAAAAATTATGTGACTGGGAAATTTTTACAAATTGCCTTGCAAAATGATTTCATGTACTTCCCTTTTCCTGAAATTCATTATTTGTTATACAAATTTACCTGCACCCCTACCCTTGGCTTATATCTTTCTTAATTATCAAAAAAATAAAAAATCTTTTCTTGTGTTCTATGAATTTTCTTTCTCATATTCATGTCCATAAAGAAATTATCTTCTATCTGAAAAGTTTATTCTCTAAATGAGAATATTTGTATATGGCACATATTGAGTCTTAGAGGAGCAATGAGAAATCTTCCTCTTATGTATTATATGAATTGATCCTCAGAGACAGACAGTGATTGATGTCACAACCAAGTTATGCTTGGACTGAACCACATTTTGTATACTGAAAAGTATACAAATATATCAAATAATACTATAGAGATAGCATAATATATTTTAAAATACTACACTGCCTAAAGTTACCACTAAAGTTTTTTTAAAATTTCCTTTCATTTTTAAAATAACAAAATACCTACATATACTAAGAATAGAGTCATATTTAATATATATTTGTTAAATAAACAAATGACTAGATAAATCACATCTCTGTAAATAAAACATAAATTTCTTATTCTTTGCCAACTGTGGTAAAAGATACCTCTCTGCAGTAAGCTCTCAGATTTTAAATTATTCTTTTATGATGAAAAGGAAACACTGATAATTGAGACCAGATAAGGGCCAACTGATAAAATCAGCTTAAGGTAATAATTAAAGATGTGAAAACTGGGTTATTGTAAGGTGACTTCTACTGGGAATATGCATTTTGACTAGTGTGAAATATATCCATACGTAAAAGTATGATTATTGGGTGATTTAAAAGAGCATATCCTAAAATCCAATCCATTTAAAATGTGAGAATTGTGTTGAACTCATAATTTTTACCATTGTGTCTGCTCAGTTACTGTTGGCAACAAAAAAATGTGCATGAACCAAATGCCCAAGTCTCTTAGAAAAGATTCTCATTACAGAGTAATCTTGTTGCTGACTTAGGGAAAGAAAAGTATGAAAGACCCATTTCCTATACCATACATCAAAGACAAAATATACCATAACTTACATATTATGACACTATTTCATTTCTTGTTTGTTGATTGTGTGCTTTGTTGATGTGGGGGCAGGGATCCCTATGAGAACCTGAGTGGTTTAAGGATTATTGTCAGTAAAACTCAAAATGTAATAGAAGCGATAATGGAAAAATAATATTCTGTTGGAAATCTCTGGAGGTTTTGCTACATGAGGTATAATTGGAACAGCCTAGCAAACCAGTGTACCAATTTTCAAATCAAGGTTATTAGTCATAAAAAACATGGATACTACAAAGCCATCTTGGGAGTCTAATCAATAACAGGAGGTAGGAAAGGAATTCAGAAAATTGTCTTAATTTTGAAAGTTCCACTAGTAATAAATGCTTCTGAGGGAGAAAGAAAACCCCTTAGTATTCATTATTTAACTACTTTGTTTTATAGATTTGACTTCTTAAGAACAAAGCCTGGCATTCTGTTGACATGAAGAATTTCTTGAATTTCTCTTATTGTTAGACCCCTTCAACTTCCAGATATAAAACTATTAGAGATGATCTGAAACTTTAATTATGAAAAGATACAATTCAAAAGTTCTGAGGCAGAGATATTCTCTGCAAACATATATTTACATATAGCAAATAAATATATAGCATAATTATATTCTAAAGAATAATTTTGGCCCAAAAACCATTAAGATTAATTTTTAATTTATATTTACATCAAATTAATATTATAAAGTCTTCTTAAAAATATTTTCTCATAAGCTATACAAAAATTTTCTTTTGCCAAATAAATAATTTCATAAAATATAATTCATCTCAATTTATATATACACATGAATTATTTGCTTCATAATTTAAAATTATAGTTAATTTTAAAATATGTGTCTCTAGCTAATATGAAATAAATAGAAACATAACAATGCATAAACAAAATCAGAATTTCTACAAAAGGATGCAACTATTAACAAGAGTGGCATTTGCTATTTTGAGAAGGGAAGCCCAAGATCTAACAGTCTTAATTTAAAATAAACCTTTACATTCAGTGAATTTCTTTCTCTATAAGGTCTGACTTTTCTCTATATTGCCCCTCCCCCATGGTAGAGTGTGAAGTGGTTAGAAAAGAAATGAGAATAGCAATTCACAACTCTGGAACCCAACTGGGATCAGCTGCTAAAGATATATCTTATCAAAAATAAAGAAATAACCTGTGTCTGTGGGGCTTTTCAGCTTTGACAGCAGGAAATCTCTTCAATTCCGAAATCTTAGATATCCACAAAAATAATCGTCCTGCAATACACTGACTCAAAATGTGGCTTTAGTGGTAAAACATGGCATCATCAGATTTTCTTTTTAGAATATAGATTCAGCCTGTATATTTATTTCCATGTATGTTTATTGAGTTTTAAGAATTAAAAAATGGGAAACATGGTGGTGTTCCCTTTAACAGTGTTACTTGTCTAAGAAATTTAGTTGTGTATACTATCCAACATAGCTTATTATTTTTTCTCATTTTTAAATTTAAAATTTTCCTTGTTTTCTGCAACATTAATTTTTTTTTTTTCGGTACGCGGGCCTCTCACCGTTGTGGCCTCTCCCGTTGCAGAGCACAGGCTCCAGACGCGCAGGCCCAGCGGCCATGGCTCACGGGCCCACCCGCTCCGTGGCATGTGGGATCTTCCCAGACCGGGGCACGAACCCATGTCCCCTGCATCAGCAGGCGGACTCTCAACCACTGCGCCACCAAGGAAGCCCAACGTTCATTTTTTTTTAAAGATTGTTTTTCTGGAGAAGCAAATAAGAGGATGAATTTATATTAATCTCCAAATTTTCATAACCATGCATTGCTTCTTAGCTAGAAAATGGCCTGGTGATTCTGAGAAATTATTTGGCAACATCAAACTGATTGGATTAGAGTGTTAGTGCAAATATTATTATAACTGAACACAAGTTTTTGTCATCTATATGAATTCTCAGAGAAAAACTTCTCTAAAGAACTTACCAGAGCTACCAGCTCCCCTCCAAAGCAGCTCCTGTCCTGCTGTACCCAGGGGTGACACTGACACTGGCTGACACAGGCACCCATCTAAAGTGGTTCCTGTTTCAGGAGACCAGCTCCACATACCAGCATGCCTGCAACAGTCACAACTGGGCCTTGCAGCCAGTTACACTGGAGACCAGCACCATACATCAGCACACCTGCCCCAGTTGTGGCCAAACCTTTCAGTTAGCCAGGCCCAGTGCACTGCAGCAGTTCCAAGCAGGACTCATAGACAACCAGGCCAAAGGCCCACCCCTCCAACAGGGTGTCTGCCACACTTTCAACCAGGCCACACAATTTGTGAGCCAGAGGCCAGCCCCACTCACCAGAATGCCCACAGCAATCATGGCTGAACCTCATAGCCAGCTGCCAGGGAGATAACCCCACCCACCAGGGTGCTCACAGCAACTGTGGCCAAACCACCCTATGTTCATTGCAGCATTATTTACAATATCCAAGATATGGAAGCACCCTGTGTCCATTGATAGATGAATGGGTAAAGAAGATGTTGTGTATACATACACTGAAATACTACTCAGCCATAAAAACAAATGGAATTGTGCCATATGTTACACCATGAGTGTCCCTAGAGTATATTATTCTAAGTGAAATAAGTCAGACAGAGAAAGGCAAATACTGTATGATTTCACTTACATGTGGAATCTGAAAAACAAATGAACAAACAGAGACATACTCACAGATACAGAGAACAAACTGGTGGTAGCCAGAGAGGAGGGGAATGGGGGATTGGGTGGAATACTGAAGGGGATTAAGAGGAACAAATTTCCAATTGTAAAATAAATAAGTCATAGGGAAGTAATGCAGCATATAGAGAACAGAGTTAATAATATTGTAATAACTTTTTTGGTGACAGATGGTTAGTAGACTTATTGTGATATCAATTCATTGTATATAAGGTAAAATCTCTATGTTATACACCTGAAATGAATATAATATTGTATGCTAATGACAGTCAATTAAAAAAGAATGTACCAAATGTTAGATTTAAACATATTTTATTACCCAATTGTCCTGTTCAGTGTAATGTTTGCAACTTTAGGAAAAAAAAAATTCTCACTTTTTTCCCATTTTGCTCTGTCTTTCCCCTTCTTTTTTCACTTCCTATTATAAACAAACAAAATAAATCTATACAGCAACAAATAAACTGAGAAAAGATTCATTTTAGGCCTGTTTATGATCTTTCTCTTCACTACATCCTGAATGGGCCCTGGCAGTAGTATTTATATTCAGAACCTAAAGTTTTCCTGTCACAGCCAATGGAGTAATAAGTAAGTTGATCCAAACTATGCTTATCAAATTGTCTCTCATAGAATGAAGCAATCTCCTGGAAGCAATATATCTATGATCTGAGCTGTAGTGAGATGCAAATCTACCTTGTGGACAGAGCAGAGTAAGCTGAACTTTACAGGGAAAAAAATTGGAGCAGACATCATAGAAAAGCAGCGAGAAAGAGCAACAATAAAACAAGCAAACAAAAAAATAAAGCAGAGAATATTCCCTGGTCCTTTCTCAGCATTCCATTCCCAAGCTCTTGTTTTTTCTCCAGGCCTGGCTATAATCCTGCCCTCAGCTTCATGAAATATTCCTGTAGCAGGATAAATGTTTCTTTTATTTTCACTTTGAAATGTCTTCTATATGCACCTCAAATCCTCACCATTACAGTGTCTTTCCATCCATGGAGTTGAGGAGGACTGAATTAATTCTTGACTCCCCAAATTACTAGATTATGACCATACAAAATGATCTACATTCCTGAAGGATAGTTGCCACTAATGGAACAGGAGTCTCATAGTAAAGGTCACACAGATTTGCCATGGGGGATAAATTCTATGGTTTAGGTAAACACCTTGCACAGCACCTAGTATGATTAATAAGTGTACTATCTTAGCACATTCATTAAAATCTCCTTCCCCCTCCTTACCTTAGCACATTCATTAAAATCTCAGGGCCCTCAGTGCAAAAGAACAATTTTCTCCCCATTGTATCCTATGCTTTGTGGAGTTTTAGGTTCTAGACCTGAGATAAGAGAGACAGATCATGTATCATTTCAAAAATCTAAAATATGATTTTTATTTTTTGGAAGAAAGAAACTGAAAAGAAGGGGCCAGATGGTGGAGTAGATGGACGTGCGCTCACTCCCTCTTGCGAGAGCACGGGATTCACAACAATCATTGAAAGGAAGACACTGGAACTCACCAAGAAAGATACCCCACAACCAAAGACAAATGAGAAGACACAATGAGATGGTAGGAGGGGTGAAATCACAATTAAATCAAATCCCATAACTGCTAAGTGGGTGACACACAAATTGGAGAACACTTATACCACAGAAGTCCACCCACTGGAGTGAAGGTTCTGAGTCCAACATCAGGCTTCCCAACCTGGGGGTCAGCAATGGCAGGAGGAATTCCTAAAGAAACAGACTTTGAAGGCTAGCGGGATTTGACTGCAGGACTTCAACAGGACTGGGGTAAACAGAGACTCTACTCTTGGAGGGCACACACAAAGTAGTGTGCACATCGGGACCCGGGGAAAAAAGCAGTGACCCCATTGAAAACTGAACCAGACCTACCTACTAGTGTTGGAGGGTCTCCTGCAGAGGCAGGGGGCAGCTGTGGCTCACTGTGAGGACAAGGACACTGGTAGCAGAAGTTCTGGGAAGTACTTCTTGGCATAAACCCTCCCAGAGTCCACCATTAACCCCACTAAAGAGCGGGGTAGGCTCCAGTATTGGCTTGCCTCAGGCCAAAAAACCAACAGGGAGGCAACACAGCCCCATGTGTCAGCAGACAGGATTAAAGTTTTACTGAGGTCTGCCCACCAGGGCAACACCCAACTCGACCCACACCACCAGTCCCTCCCATCAGGAAACTTGCACAAGCCTCTAAGATAGCCTCATCCACCAGAGGGCAGAGACCAGAAGCAAGAAGAACTACAATCTTGCAGCCTATGGAACAAAAACCACATTCACAGAAAGATACACAAGATGAAAAGGCAGAGGGCTATGTACCAGATGAAGGACCAAGATAAAACCCCAGAAAAACAACTAAAAGAAACAGAGATAGGCAATCTTCCAGAAAAAGAATTCAGAATAATGATAGTGAAGATGATCTAGAACCTCGGAAAAAGAATGGAGGCACAGATCAAGAAGATGCAAGAAATGTTTAACAAAGACCTAGAAGAATTAAAGAACAAACACCTAGAAGAATTAAAGAAGAAACAAACAGAGATGAACAATAGAATAACTGAAATGAAAAATACATTAGAAGGAATCAATAGCAGAATAACTGAGGCAGAAGAATGGATAAGTGACCTGGAAGACAGAATGGTGGAATTCACTGCGGCAGAAGAGAATAAAGAAAAAAGAATGAAAAGAAATGAAGACAGCCTAAGAGACCTTTGGGACAACATTCACATTATAGGGGTTCCAGAAGGAGAAGAGAGAGAGAAAGGACCCGAGAAAATATTTGAAGAGATTATAGTCGAAAATTTCCCTAACATGGGAAAAGAAAGAGCCACCCAAGTCCAGGAAAAGCAGAGAGTCCCAGGCAGGATAAACCCAAGGAGAAACATGCTGAGACACATAGTAATCAAGTTGACAAATATTAAATACAAAGAAAAATTGTTGAAAGCAACAAGGGAAAAATGACAAATAACATACAAGGGAACTCCCATAAGGTTAACAGCTGATTTCTCAGCAGAAACTGTACAAGCCAGAAGGGAGTGGCATGATATATTTAAAGTGATGAAAGGGAAGAATCTACAACCAAGATTACTCTACCAGGCAAGGATTTCATTCAGATTTGACGGAGAAATCAAAATCTTTACAGACAAGCAAAAGCTAAGAGAATTCATCACCACCAAAACAGCTCTGCAATAAATGCTAAAGGAAATTCTCTAAGTGTGAAACACAAGAGAAGAAAATGACCTACAAAAACAAACCCATAACAATTAAGAAAAGGTAATAGAAACATACATATCTATAATTACTTTAAACGTGAATGGATTAAACAGCTGCTGAATGGATACAAAAAAGACACAGGCTCGCTGCATGGATAAAAAAACAAGACCCATATATATCCTGTCTACAATAAACCCACTTCAGACCTAGGGACACATACAGACTGAAAGTGAGGGGATGGAAAAAGATATTCCATGTAAAAGGAAATGAAAAGAAACCTGGAGTAGCAATATTCATATCAGAAAAAATAGACTTTAAAATAAAGAATGTTATAAGAGACAAGGAAGGTCACTACATAATGATCAAGGGATCAATCCAAGAAGAAGATATAACAATTGTAAATATGTATGCATCCAAAATAGGAGCACCTCAATACATAGGGCAATAGCTAACAGCTATAAAAGAGGAAATCAACAATAACACAATAACAGTGGCAGACTTTAACACCTCACTTACACCAATGGACAGAACATCCAAACAGAAAATTAATAGGAAACACAAACTTTAAATGACACAATAGACCAGATAGATTTAATTGATATTTATAGGACATTCCACCCAAAAACAGCAGATTACACTTTCTTCGCAAATGCACATGGAAAGTTCTCCAGGATAGATCAAACCTTGGGTCACAAATCGAGCCTCACTAAACTTAAGAAAATTGAAATCATACCAAGCATCTTTTCTGACCACAACACTAAGACATTAGAAATCAATTCCAGGGAAAAAAACGTAAAAAACATAAACACATAGAGGCTAAACAATACGTTATTAAATAACCAAGAGATCACTGAAGAAATCAAAACATACCTAGAGACAAATGATAATGAAAACATGATGATCCAAAACCTATGGGATGCAGCAAAAGCAGTTCTAAGAGGGAAGTTAATAGCAATTCAAGTCTACCTCAAGAAACAAGTAAAATCTCAAAGAATCTAACTTTACACCTAAAGGAACTAGAGAAAGAAGAACAAACAAAACCTAAAGTTAGCAGAAGGAATGAAATCATAAAGATCAGAACAGAAATCAATGAAATAGAAACAAAGAAAACAATAGCAAAGATCAATAAAACTAAAAGCTAATTGTTTGAGAAGATAAACAAAATTGATAAACCATTAGCCAAACTCATCAAGAAAAAGGGCAAGAGGACTCAAATCAATAAAATTAGAAATGAAAAAGAAGTTACAACAGACACCACAGAAATACAAAGAATCCTACGAGACTACTACAAGCAACTCTATGCCAATAAAATGGACAACCTGGAAGAAATGGACCAATTCTTAGGAAGGTATACCTTCCAAGACTGAACCAGGAAGAAACAGAAAATATGAACAGACCAATCACAAGTAATGAAATTGAAAGTGTGATTAAAAATGTTCCAACAAACAAAAGTTCAGGATCAGATGGCTTCACAGGTGAATTCTATCAAACATTTAGAGAAGACCTAACACCCATCCTTCGCAAACTCTTCCAAAAAATTGCAGAGGAAGGAACACTCCCAAACTCATTCTATGAGGCCACCATCACCCTGATACCAAAATCACACAAAGATACTACAAGAAAAGAAAATTACAGACCAATATCACTGATGAATATAGATGTAAAATTCCTCAACAAAATACTAACAAACAGAATCCAACAGCACATTAAAAGGATCATACATCATGAACAAGTGGGATTTATCCTAGGGATGCAAGTATTCTTCAATATATGCAAATCAATCAATGTGATACACCATATGAACAAATTGAAGAATAAAAATCATATGATCATCTCAATACATGCAGAAAAAAGTTTTGACAAAATTCAACATGAATTTATGTAAAAACTCTCCAGAAAGTGAGCATAGAGGGAACTACCTCATCATAATAAAGGCATTTACAACTAACCCACAGCAAACGTCATTCTCAAGGGTGAAAAACTGAAAGCATTTCCTCTAAGATCAGGGAAAAGACTAGGATGTCTACTCTCATCACTATCATTCAAGATAGTTTTGGAAGTCCTAGCCATGGCAATCTGAGAAGAAAAAGAAATAAAAGGAATACAAATAGGAAAAGAAGAAGGAAAACTGTCACTGTTTGCAGATGACATGATACTATACATAGACTTACCTAAAAATGCCACCATAGGGCTTCCCTGGTGGCCCAGTGGTTGAGAGTCCGCTTACCGATGCAGGGGACACGGGTTCGTGCCCTGGCCCGGGAAGAACCCACATGCCACGGAGCGGCTGGGCCCGTGAGCCATGGCCGCTGAGCCTGTGTGTCCAGAGCCTGTGCTCCACAACGGGAGAGGCCACAACAGTGAAAGGCCTGCGTACCACAAAAGCAAAACAAAACAAAAAAATGCCACCAGAAAACTCCTAAAGCTAATCAATGAATTTGGTAAAGTTTCAGGATACAAAATTAATGCACAGAAATATCTTGCATTCCTATACACTAATGATGAAAAATCTGAAAGAGAAATTAGGGCAACACTCCCATTTACCATTTCAACAAAAATAATAAAATACGTAGGGATAAACATACCTAAGGAGACAAAAGACCTGTATGCAGAAAACTATAAGACACTGATGAAAGAAATTAGAGATGATACAAATAGATGGAGAGATATACCATGTTCTTGCATTGGAAGAATCAATATTGTGAAAATGACTATACTACCCAAAGCAATCTACAAATTCAATGCAATCCCTATTCAAATTACCAATGGCATTTTTTACAGAACTAGAACAAAAATCTTAAAATTTTTATGGAGACAGAAAAGACTCCAAAGAGACAAAGGAGGCTTAGGGAAAAAAAACGGAGCTGGAAGAATCAGACTCCCTGACTTCAAACTACACTACCAATCTACAGCAATCAAGACAATATGGTACTGGCACAAAAACAAAAATATAGATCAATGGAACAGGATAGAAAGCCCAGAGATAAACCCACACACCTATGGTCAACTAATCTATGACAATGGAGGCAAAGGTATGCAAAGGAGAAAAGACAGTCTCTTCAATAAGTGGTGCTGGGAAACTGGACAGCTATATGTAAAAGAATGAAATTAGAACACTCTCTAACACCATACACAAAAATAAACTCAAAATGGATTAGAGATATAAATGTAAGCCTGGACACTATAAAACTCTTAGAGAAAAATATAGGAAGAGCAGTCTTTGACATAAATCACAATAAGATCTTTTTGATCCACCTCCTAGGTAATGGGAATATAAACAAAAATAAACAAATGGGACCTAATGAAACATAAAAGCTTTTGCAAAGCAAAGGAAAGTACAAACAAGAGGAAAAGGCAATCCTCAGAATGGGAGAAAATATTTGCAAACCAATCAACCGACAAAGTATTACTCTCCAAAATATAGAAACAGCTCATGCAGTTCAACACTAAAAACATAAACAACCCAATCAAAAAATGGACAGAAGACCTAAGTAGACATTTCTCCAAAGAAGATATACAGATGGCCAAGAAGCACATGAAAAACTGCTAAACATCACTAATTATTAGAGAAATGCAAATCAAAACTACAATGAGGTATCACCTCACACCAGTTAGAATGGGCATCATAATAAAATCTACAAACAATAAATGCTGGAGCAGGTGTGGAGAAAAGGGAACTCTTTTGCACTGTTGGTGGGAATGTAAATTCATACAGCCACTATGGAGAACAGTATGGAGATTCCTTAGAAAACTGAAAATAGAATTACCATATGACCCAGCATTCCCACTTTGAGCATATACCCAGAGAAAACCATATTTCAAAAAGACACATGCACCCCAATGTTCATTGCAGCACTATTTACAATAGCCAGGACATGGAAATAACCTAAATGCCCATTGCCAGATGAATGGATAAGGAAGATGTGGTACATATATACAATGGAATATTACTCAGCCATAAAATGGAGTGAAATTGATTCATTTGTAGAGACGTGGATGGATCTAGAGACTGTTATACAGAGTGAAGTAAGTCAGATAGAGAAATACGATTATCGTATATTAACACATATATGTGTAACCTAGAAAAATGGTACAGATGAACCATTTTGCAGGGCAGAAAGCGAGACACAGATGTAGAGAACAAACGTATGGACACCAAGGGGGGAAAACGGTGGGGGGAGGGGTGGTGGTGGGATGAATTGGGTGATTGGGATTGACATATATACACTGATATGTATAAAATGGATAACTAATAAGACCCTGCTGCATAAAAAGATAAATAAAACAAAATTCAAAAATTCAAAGAAAAAATAAATTAAAAATCTAAAATATGAAGTTGGCAAGTGCTAGCTACATTTTGAAAGTTGTCTGTGGTCTTTAATGAAGTTGATTTCCCTTTGGCATCCCTGTTACTCACTGTTTCCCTTTCTTGGGAGTTCTAGAGGTCCCTCTCTGCTATTTCTTCATGTTTACTGTAGAATAAGAAATACTATCCACTTCTTTCTTACAGAAAACATAGGAACAATGTTCCTGCTTATATATTCCTATTTATTAGCTAAATTTTTATGAGATTTGGTTCTTCAGAAACAATGGAAGGGGCTTACAAAAATGTATCCAAAGAAAGGCAGATTACCAATGAAAAATATAAACTTAGATTTGGGAAAATATAAATAAGAATAAAATAAAAGGTCTGGAAAATATATAACATGACATTTAGATTGGTTGAGATTAGTCGGATTGAGTTGAGACCCAAATTCAAATTCAATGGAGTGTCTTACTTAAAAAAAAAAAAAAGAAGACCAATCATTAAAAAAAAAAAAAAACAATCATTATAAAACATGTAATTCACACTGGAGTGTTGGAAGATGCCAGTCAAATTTACATATTAATTTATTGTTTTACGTTTTTTTTTTTTTTTTTTGCGGTACGCGGGCCTCTCACTGTCGTGGCCTCTCCTGTTGCAGAGCACAGGCTCCGGACGCGCAGGCTCAGCGGCCATGGCTCATGGGACCAGCCGCTCTGCGGCATGTGGGATCTTCCCGGACCAGGGCACGAACCCGTGTCCCCTGCATTGGCAGGCGGACTCTCAACCACTGCGCCACCAAGGAAGCCCTATTGTTTTAGTTTATAGAGTAGGTGAAATTGAATCACTTTTGTAACTGGTTATATTGAAAGATCAACTTCCTGTTAATGACCCTCTTAGTTTATGATATTTCAGCATATGGAATATCAATATGTTCAAGAGTATCTTTACATTTTTATATCATCCATGACAGTGGAAGGTGCAATTGAAAATATAGCCCATATTTACCACTTTCAGGATATTTTTTTACTTTCCACAGAGTTGTTATTGAGGTCAGTCTAGGAGGAGGTAATCCAGAGGGCAGGTGGACAGTTGACCTGAGAACTGGAGCTGAGCAATGAGAGGCTCCCCTTCCCCTCCCCTGTCCTTGGAATGTGCATTGTGCTTGCCCTTTGCAAGACAGAGGCTTCCCAAGGACACAGCCTTGAGATAGTAATGTGGTATTGAGACTGGATAGTATACATGACTGAACTCATTTAAAGCCTCTATGTAAACTTTTAAGATTTGGAGGGCAGGTGTGGAGATCTACTTGTCTTGCAGCTGCCTAATATAAGTAGTTACCTTGTTTATTAAAATTGCCACCTACCAATCTGGAGCGGTCTGCTCTTTCTTCCATATCTCTCTGCCCTCTGTGTTTGGGACCTGGTTTCAGAATATACCCATGCAGCTCTTGAGGAGGTTGCAAACTAACAGCCAGGTCTTTTCATTCCGTTTATCTGATTCAATCCTGTCTGTTCTATTCTCTTCATTTTATTACAGCAATACCTCTTAAATGGTCTCCTTCTTCCAGTTTCTTTCCACAATTTCCAACAGAATTACATCTTTAAAAATCTGGTCATTTCACTGCTTCAAATTCTCTGTATGCTGTGGATAGCACATACAAATTCTAAAATCATGCAAATGTTCTCAATACTTGCCTTCAGTTGTCCTTCTGGGTAACACAATGCGTTATTTTTGGCATATAACATAACAATAGCTGATATATTTATCAGTATTTTGGGTTCTGATTTGTTTACTGTCCATCTCTAGTGCCCCCCTCCCACCAGCACAAACCCAGAGGAGAGTGAGTAACAATCAGACACCATCCAGGCAGCTCTTTAAATATACTTCCTGGTACTTAGTCTGCAACAATCTCCTCATTAACAAGCAGAATAGAGGAGAATTTATGGCCTGATAGACGATGCAGTCCAGTCCATAAATTTACTACATATTCTCGAGGAGCTCCTTCAAATCCCATTAATCAACTCAAAGGGAAGTCTTTGTCTTCCTTTTCCGGGAAGACATGTCTTTGTCACTCTCACATCCTTATAATCAGAACTGCCAAGAATTTACAAGCTAACAAGTTGGCCTGCCACAATCCCGTGGATATTGGTAGAAAAACAAACTTATTGGCTCAAAGACAAAGGGCAGTTTGTTACAAGCAATAACATTAGCCAGAGTAACATTATTTGCTTTGGTTCCCCAAGGCTCAATTCCCACAGTGTGTAGTGTGAGGGCTGCATGATGCCTGAACAAACATTGGGTAACTTGCAGGAGTGGAACCCAAGGAAGGATTAAAGGAAACACTAATTTTTTATAAGGGGCCACTGGCAAACTTGTTCAACACTTTCCCAAAATGAGACATCATCTGTATTGTCTTGGACAGCAATCAAATTTATCCTCTGCTTCACAGAAACACTATTTCTATCTTTCAAGGATATTTGCTATGTGAACATCCTTAGAAAAGACAATTAAAAACAAAAGCCATTAATGACTTTTTTTCAGAAGATGTGAGAGAATATCTCTCAACATAATGCACACATTCTTATGAGAGAGCAAAGAGAAGTAAGACTGGAATGGGAGTTGAGCTTCAGGAAAGGCTCACTAACAATAATAAAATTTAATATTTTCTAGAGCTTACTATATGGCAGGGTGATTAACATGAATTAAGATGTTACTGGCATGAACCTCAATGTACATATGGGAAAAAAAGAGGTAGAGCTGGAGTTACTTGTTCAAAGCATCACATTTAGTGAGTAGAACTTCAATTGAATCTATGTCTATCTTAAGAATTGGTGACTTTTTAAAGTTTGACATTTCTCCAAAGGAGACATACAAATGGCCAATAAGCATATGAAAAAAAAAAAATGCTCAACATCACCAATTATTAGAGAAATGCAGATCAAAACTGCAGTGAGGTATTACCTCACTCCGATCAGAATGGCCATTATCAAAAAAGTCTACAAATAATAAATGCTGAAGAGGGTGTGGAGAGAAGGAACCCTCCTATACTCCTGGTAGGAATGTAAATTGATACAGCCACTATGGAGAACAGTATCGAGGTTCCTTAAAAAAACTAACAATAGAGCTACCATATGATTCTGCAATCCTACTCCTGGGCATATATGTGGAGAAAACTATAATTCAAAAATATACATGCACCACAATGTTCATTGCAGCACTATTTACAATAGACAAGACATGGAAGCAACCTAAATGTCCATCAACAGATGAATGGATAAAGATGATGTGATATGTTTATATAGTGGAATACTACTCAGCCATAAAAAAGAATGAACTGTTGCCATTCACAACAACACAGATGGACCTAGAGATTATCATACTAAGTGAAGTAAGTCAGATAGAGAAAGACAAATATATGATTTGCTTATATGTGGAATCTGAAAAAAAGATACAAATGAACTTACTTACAAAACAAATTCACAGATATCAAAAACAAATTTATGGTTATCAAAGGGGAAGGGGGGGATAAATTAGGATGATGGGATTAACATATACACACTACTATACATAAAATAGATAATAAAAAAGACCTACTGTATAGCACAGGGAACTTACTCAATATTTTGTAATATATAAAGGAAAAGAATCTGAAAAAGAATCTAAAAAAGAATATGTAGGTATAACTGAGTCACTGTGCTGTACACCTGAAACTAAGATGACATTGTAAATCAACAATCCTTCAGTAAAAAAAAAAAAAAAAAAAAAAGGAAAAAAGTTTGATATGACAAAATAATATTTGCAACATATATGTGAGTTATAAAGCATAACACCAAGGGTTATCTAGGAATTCACCATTCAACTTATGAACTTTGTCATTAGCAATAATATCTTACCTGTGGTTTTGTGCACTCCTTCACTATCTTATCACTCTATTTTTTCCCCCCAGTTAAACTCTATCCTCTATTTGGGTTTATCATTTTATTGACTTTAATTTTTAGCATATAGTTTTACTATATATATAAAACAATATAAGCTAACTTTGAAAATAAAATCTTTTAAATTTTATAATTACTTTTTATACAGTATCATGCCCTAATAATCTTCTGCAATTTGCTTTTATTCCACTCATATGTTTGTAACATCCAGTTTATCACATATAGTTTATACGTCAGTCATTGTTATGGCTTCATACTGGTATATTTTATGCTTGAACAAAAAGTTCTTATTTTTCATTCCATTACAGCATCAGCTCAAAAGTCCAAACTTTCATCTTGACCTGAAACCCATCATCTCTGTTAAAGTTATGCTGAGTATCTTTTAAATATTGTATGATATATATTTAATTTCCTTTTGCTTTAAAACTTTTATTTCTTATATTTAAGATGTCTTTTTTATTTCCTAGACAATAAATCCATAACACATCTTCCCCTTCATGATATCAGTGCCAAGGTTGTTATGTAATTTAATTCTATAATTTTAAACCTCAGAAAACATTATGATTATTGTTTAACTGTCAACATTCATTTAAATTTATTCACATACTTAGCTGTTCATTGATCTTGGTTTTTCCTGTATTTCTATCCTTTTGTCTGGCATAATTTTCTTTGATCTTTACGAATCCCCTTTCATAGTTTTCTAGTTTCTGTTTCTTGATGGCAAATTTTCTCAGTTTTTTGTTTGTTAGAAAATATATCCTTTTGGGATTTCCCTGGTGGTGCAGTGGTTAAGAATCCACCTGCCAACACAGGGGACACAGGTTTGATCCCTGGTCCAGGAAGATCCCACATGCCACGGAACAACTAAGCACGTGCGCCACAACTACTGAGCCTACGCTCTAGAGCCTCTGAGCCACAACTACTGAGCCCACGTGTTGCAACTACTGAAGCCCATGCACCTAGATCCCATGCTCTGTCACTGCAATGAGAAGCCTGTGCACCGCAACGGAGAGTAGCCCCCTGCTTGCTGCAACTAGAGAAAGCCCATGCACAGCAATGAAGACCCAACACAACCAAAATAAATAAATAAATAAATATATTTTTTAAAAAGTAAAGAAAATATATCCTATTTCCTGTACCATTGAAGGCCATTACTTCAGGGTTTAGATTTGGAGTTAGTAGCTTTGAATATAACCATCTTCTTTTGGCTTCCAATGTTTCTTTTGAGAAGTTACCTCTCTCATTATTGCTCTTTTGAACTTAATATAACTTGTTTATCTGGCTTCTCTATGACTTTTATCTTTTTTTTTCCTGAGTTTTATCAATGTATGACTATGTTGTTTGGATGTTTTTATACTGTTTGTCATTTACAACCCTTCTTGACTTTCTGAGTTCATGATATTGACAGTGGTAAAAAAAAATATTTGCCAATATCTTTAAATAATACTTCTGCCCAATTATTTTTCTCTCTTCATTGTTTATATTAATTTGCACATATATTATGGGTTTTACAATCCCATATTTCTATTATAGTTTTTTTTTTGTGTGTTCTCTTCCTTTTCTGTCTTTCTGCGTTTGTATCTTAATAATTCTCCTTAATCTATTTTCCAGATTATTTATGTGCTCTTCAATTTAAAATTTCATTGTTTTTTTCTTTATTTTGAAATTTATATTTGATATTTGATTCTTCTTTATACTTACTACATTCTTCTAAATATATACATCTTTACTTTTTATGAACACATTAAATAGCTATTGCTCAGTGCATGTTTGATAATCCCAAAATCAGGATTCCTTGTGGGTCTTCTACCTGTTTTCTCCTTTACATATAAATTTCATAGATAACATTTGAGACTGTGGATGATGTTATTTTCCTTCAGGGTGGATTTAATTTTGCTTCTGTAAAGTAGTTAAATTAAGAGTAGATTGCATCAAGTTGAGTCAAATCTGCACTTCCTATTTTTTATGGATTGTTCTGATTAACCCCCTTTTCTAAAGTATACTTAATTGGGAGACTCAGTTGAATTCTTAGAGATGGTTGTAAGGTTTCATTCATCTTGGCAGTTTTCAAACTCTAATTTTTACTCTCAGCTCCGTGAAACCATGTAATGGTATGATAAGTGCTCCCTCTTCACTCAGCAAACTATATAGAAGATTATATATAGTCTTCCCACATCAAAAGTATATAGTTAGATAAGTTTTTACAAGTACAGATAACCCTGTAATCATTACACAAATAAGGAACAGAATATAAAACCCATCTCAAATTGTTATTTATCTCTTCTAGAGTTTCACATATTCAGAATCAAGTTTTACATATTTCATTGTAGATTAAAGTCCCTTGGGAAGTAATTTTAATTATAAATTTATTATTTTTAGTAAAAACAGGGCTATTCAAATTTTCTAATTTTTATTGAATCACTTTTGGTATTTTCTGTCTTTTATAGAATTTATTCATTTATCTAAGTTTTTATGTTTATTGGCACCAAATTCTTTATTTTCTGCTATATATTTATAGTATCTTACATTTATTCCTGATATGAATAAATTTTATCATTTTTCCTTTCATCTCAATCAATTATCTAAATCTTTTGAAAGAATCTGTAGTTTTCTTTATTGATTTCTATTGCCCTTCTCTTTCCTGTTTGTGTTTGATTTATGCCCTTGTCTTTTTTATTTCTTTCCTTTTACTTGCTTTTGGTCTAATTTCCTCTTCTTTGTGTAACATACTTGTGTATGCATCCATAAGAGAGTTTCAAAATAAACAGTGTAAAAATTAACGGGCTGAAAGGAAAATAGGCAAATATATAATTTGGAGATTCCAAAACCACTATCACATTAATATGTGGACAAGTGAACAGAAACTCAGTAAAGGCACAAAAATTTTGAGTAGTATTATCAACCAACCTGGCCTAATTGACTTACACTGTATACTCTAGACTACACCACCAAAACATGCATTTTGTTGTGTTCAGGCAACATTCACCAAAAGAGAATATATACTGGACACAAAAGATATCCCAACACATTTAGAACAACTGCATTCACAAAGAGTATGTTTTCTTATCAGAGGCAATTAAATTAGAGATCAGCAACATGTAGAAACTTGGAAAATCTTCAAATATTCTGCATGCAAACAACATCCTTGTACTCATTTGTGTTGGTCTGATAAGGCTACCATAACAAAATACCCAGACTGCGTGGTTTAAACAACATGAATTTATTTTCTCACAGTTCTCAAGGCTAGAATCTCACAATCAAGATGCCAGCAGGGTTGGTTTCTGGTGAGGATGCTTTCCCTGGCTTGCAGACTGCTGTCTTCTTGCTGTGTACACACAGGGCCGTTCCTCTGTGCTCTGCACCCCTGATGTCTCCTCCTCTGCTTATAAGGACACCAGTCCTATTCACCTCACCTTTATGACCCCATTCTTCTGACCTTTAACTTTACTTCCTTAAAGGCTCTCTCTCCAACTACAGTAATATTTGGGTTTTAGAGCTCAAGCCCAGTTTTGAGGAAACACAATTCAGTCCATATATCATTTTACTTTTAATCATTGACTATTTTGAGTACATTAATAATAGTTTAAAATGCTGTTATCTCTTAATTCATTCATCTATATATATATATAACTTCTTGTTCTATTTTCTTTTAACTGACTTTCTTCTGGACTTTGGGTCACACTTTCCTCCTTCTTGGCATGCCAAATAATTTTGATTGGAGGCTGGGTAGTGTTATGTTGAGAATCTGGATTTTATTTTCTACCTTTAAAAGATCACTGTGCTTTGTTTTAACAGCTAACTTACTTGGGTATCAACTTTATCTCTTTTTTTAAACTACTAACCAGTGCTGTAATTTGGTCTAGAGTAGCCTTAAATCTAGGGAAGGTTTAGATGTATTACAAAGGTGAAGTCTTTTTGAAGTTTCTACTGAATTACCCATATCATTAAAGGCGACTCTATTCTTGCTAATTGGAGCTCAAAAATCTCCTGTCTTATCTGATATCACAGAATTGTTTAGCTTGGTAATGTTGGTCATTTCTTGTCTGGCCTCATGGAGTTTCTCCCTACACATGGGGATCTTCAGCAAGCTGCATTTAGCAAAGATGGAAGATAAACCCAATATAAGTTTGGGGGGCTCTTTTTCTGTATAGATCTCTTCTCTCAGGAACCCTGTCCTGCAATTCCCAGTTGCCTAACTTTCTTAAACTCTGATCTTTATGTCCTTAATTCAGAAAGACCCTACAGGAGATTTATCATGGTGGTCTGGAATATTCTCCCAGGTAGAAAACTCGGATAACTTTGTAGAGCTCACCCTGTATGTTTCCTTTTGTACAGAAATCACAGATCTTCACTGATTCTTGTCAACATCTGAAAACAATTAATTTTTATAATTTCTCCAGTATTATAGGTGGTTGTTGTTTGAGGGTAATTCAGGTCCCTGTCTCTCCAGCATGACAAGAAGCAAAAGTTTAAGACAACTGTGTTAAAATAAAAAGTAAATACAAAAATAATAATAAATAAAAAGTAAATACAAAATTCTCGTAAAGAAGGAAATTATACAATCTTAATATAACAGACTGTCCAACTTGATCCTTTGTCAACTACAGAATTAGGTCTTCAGCAGTCTTGCTTTTGTTTCAGCATTCAGTTTGAAATCTTCCCCTTTCAATCTGTCATTCCCTTTGATATTATCCATTTTGATTCACTCTGTTATTCACTTTAAGAACCCTGGAGATGTTCATTCTCTTTGACTCTCACTCTTATTCCAATCATCCTTAAAATCTAGCCTCAAGTTTACATTTTTAAAATGTTAAGTAAGTCTAGCAATAAAATATTTTTCAAAACATTTTTCATATTTAAAACTTGACCTATGAAACATTTACAAATGAACTTTACTAACAAAACTTGATGCTACATTATTGAAATAATCCTACATTTAACTTTCTGTGTACTGTATTTGTAAATTCTCACTTTTGCCTACAGATAAGTCATAAAGTGAAATGTCATATCAAAGCTCTTCCACCACTGCCTCTAAGAATTTCTCACATGCTTATATTATTTAGCAAAAAAATAATTTTTATAAAATCAATAATACTTATTTCACTCTGGCAATTTCTCCTTCATTACAATTGGGTTTTTAAATACTAATGTAATAAGGAAGAACCTTTGTATTCTATTGAATACACTAAAGAGATATTGCCTATAAGTTTAATTATACATAAAGGCCCATTTCTGGAAACCCTGCCTCCCAGGTAATGAGTGTTAAACTAGAATATCTTCAATAAAGCTAATTAATATTTAATTTTATAAATAGTATATATTTTTATTTTTTCATTCTTAAATTCTCACTTTTACTTCTATGATTTTAACTTTTATGTCTTCCCTTTAATAATAAATAATAATGGTATATATGAGGTTTTAGAGATTAAATATTAGATTTTTTTCCCTTTTGCTATTTAATAATATAAGCTGTAAATTTTTTGTTAAATAGTGAAGAAATTCAGTTTAGCTGTTCAGGTCTGTTTATCTTTCTTTGTATGTGCTGGGGAATATCAATTATCACCTTGATAATGAACAGGGAGCAATTCTGTATGAATTCATTGTGTCTTTTTGCCTAATCAATATGTGTATTAGTTTGCTAGAACTGCCATAACAAAATACTACAACTTAGGTGGCTTAAACAAAAAAATTATTTCTTTTTCAAAATTCTGAATCCATAGAAGTCCAAGATCAAACTGTATGCAGCTTTGGTTTCTCCTGAGTCCTTGATCCTTGGCTTTTAGATGGCCATCTTCTCACTGTGAACTCAATGATCTTTCCTTTGTGCACTTGGATCCTTGGTGTCTCTTTGTATATTCAAATTTCCTCTTCTTAAAAAGACACAGTTGAATGGATTAGAGCCTACCCTAATGGCCTAAATTTAAATTAATCACCTCTTTAAAGGCTCTGTCTCCAAACACAGTCATATTATGAGGTGTTGGGAGCTCAATATATGAATTGGGAGGGGGCATGATTCAGCTATAACATTATTATGTAACATTTACTTAATAATGTGTGTATTTACTTGTGTGTATTTACTTGGGAAATGTTACATAGGCTTTTTAAATTGAATTATAATTGATTTGCAATATTATATTACTTTCAGGTTACAATACAGTGATTCAATATTTTATAGATTATAATCCATTTAAAGTTATTGTAAAATATTGATTGTATTCTCTGCATTGTACAATATATACTTGCAGGTTTTAAACTTTATTTATACATAGTAGTTTGTACCTCTTAATCATCTACCCTTAATTTACCCTTTCCCCCTTTCCTCTCCCCACTGGTGACCATTATATTTGTGTTCTTGTTCTCTATATCTGTGAATCTGTTTCTGTTGTGTTATAGTTATATATATTTATTTGTTTTATGGGCAGAAGACCTAAATAGAAATTTTTCCAAAGAAGACACACAGGTGGCCAACAGACACAGGAAAAGATGCTCAACATCACTACTCTTCAAAGAAATGCAAATTAAAACCATGAGATATCACCTCACACCTGTCAGAATGGGTATCATCAAAAAAGAACACAAATAACAAATGTTGGTGAGGATGTGGAGAAAAGGAAACCCTTGTACACTTTTGGTAGGAATGAAAATTTGTGCAACCACTATGGAAAACAGTATGGAGGTTTCTCAAAAAACTAAAAATAAAATTACCATATGACCCAGCAATTCCACTCCTGGGTATTTATCTGAAGAAAACAAAAACACTAATTTGAAAAGATACATGCATCCCAATGTTTATAGCAATACTATTTACAATAGCTGAGATATGGAAACAACCTAAGTGTCCATCAACAGATGAATGGATAAGGATGTGGTATACATATACAATGGAATGTTACTCGGCCATAAAAAAAAATAAAATTTTGGCATTTGCAACAACATGAATGGATCTAGGGGGCATTATGCTTACTGAAATAAGTCAGAAATAAGTCAGACAGAGAAAGACAAATATTGTATGTTATCACTTATATGTGGAATCTAAAAAATGAAACAAATGAATTCAACAAAGCTTTTTTACTGTATTTTAAAAATATATTTTTGCCAAAGCTTGATTCATATTTTTGAAATGATATTTTTATTAATTTTATTTGTAGCTATTCCTTAATCCTTTGTGCTTTTATCACTCATAAAGTTTCATAACATTCAAATTTATACAATCTAATTATTCTTGTTTTATAAAAAAATGTTTTATTGTAACTGAATGCTACAGAATTTCCTTAGAATAATATTTTTTGTCTCTTGTTTTATACACATGAATATGTATATATATGAATAATATATATATATAATAAGTATACATGTATTTAAATATTAAACACCATTACACTACCTCATAAAAATAAAAATTCTAATAAATGTTGTATAATATTCTACTAATATATGTATGTTCTTAAAAGAGACTGCTTTAGGGGAACTCACTGTATAGGACAGGGAAATGATGAAAAATTTTAACTCAACTTATTTCATAAAGATACGCAGTTATGACCAATTTAGAATTGCAATCCATTTCTCTTTTACCTTGTGATTTTTCTAATAGTTCTGATTGACTCTGCTATTTAAGTACTTATTCTTTTATGCTCTTATGCAATAAATTGATGGGCACAGTGCCAAAGTCTATGTTATTCCTCCTTATATTATGATAAACCTGGAAAATGTTCTTGAAGCAGCTCATTGTTTAGCATCAGAAGTGGATTAAAAAAAAAAAAGCTTGAAGCTGTAGAAACAATGTGACAAGGCATGAGATAGGAGACATTAGTGTAGAGGAGTGAACACATAATTCTTTTTGGAGATTAGGGAAGAAGATACTGAATGATAATACTTGAGATATGGCTTGAAAGAGTAGGAGATTGACAGGTAGGCAATGATAATCTGTGTGGGTGGGGATAAAGAGAGGAGTCTTCAGGAAAAAGGAATCCCATGTATGGAGGCCAAGGCTAAAATGTCCTGCTAAATTTTGAGATTGCAAATTGTTTAAAATCATCAGGGGCTGAGAGGGGACTGGCAGAGGTGAGTCCAGCTGGTAGGCAGAAACCAGATGACTAAGGAGTGCTAAAGCTATGCTTAGGAGCTGGGGCATCATGCCATCTGTAACAGAAGACCATATGCGATTTTAAAGAAAGTGTTGTCATTATCATGTCCATACTTTAGAAAGATCAATCAGATGGCAAAATGGAAGACGGACAGGAAGGGAGTGAAACTGGGGACCAATTAGTAGGTGATTTAGTAAGCCAAGGAAAAATGATAACATGCAGAGATAAGGAGGTGATAACAGAAATGGAAAATGTCTCTTATTTTTATTATTCTTTTATTTGAAAACTATTTTTACTGTTTCAGATAATTAGCCTTTAACTAGATATTTAGTAGTCCTAAGTGTCCTAATAGCATCATGTAAATTTATTAACAATTTATGATGAATTTATTTATAATTTACTTATTTTAAAAAACAATATTTTAGGTGGTTTACATTAAAAATCAATACCCTTAACACAGAAACAAAATTTTAAAAATTAATAAGAAAAATAATATACATGTAACCAACATAAAAAGTGTCCTTTGAGGCACACGCTATACTTTTTTTATAAACATTTTATTTAACTTCTTGACATCCCTCAGTTATGTACCATCATGCCATTTTCCAGATGAGGATATTTTGAAAGTGGTTTTGGGATCTTAATCTTGGAGTTGGCTGATAGAATGAGTTTCTTAAGAAAAGGCCCATCTTTTATTTATCTTTACACCACAAACACCTAGCTAAAAAGAGCTGACTGAAGAATAATAACAAGTCAGCTCTAAATTCCCTAATATCCGATTAAAGAAAGAATATTGTGGAATTTATACCTCTTTGCCCTTTTTTGTTCTTTTCTTATATAAGGGAACATGACAAAACTAGTATGCAATGTCTTTTAATAGGGAGAAAGATATATACATAATTATATATAGGACACTTTACAAGGGTTTTAGACCTACACTATATAAGGTCATGTCTCATATCAGCCTTTGGCAAAACACAAAGTCAAACTTTTAATTAATTTTGTCAATTCATTGACTAATTCATTTATTTAATTACCAGTCTTTCAGAACCTCTACTCAAAATTGAGAAAAGATAATTTTCCTCAGGAAAGTGTAATGGGGAACATTTTTTCTATTAAAATGAAATCTGATATGTGCTAAAAGCAATAAAAGCAAAGGGGACCTTGAGTACACAGAGGAGAACCCAAGAATGACTTTCCAGAAATGGTAACAATTAGGCCATATATATATATATATATATATATATATATATATATATATATATATATACATTTTTTTTTTTTTTAAGAATGAGAATAAGATTTATGTAAGTTAAGAGAAAGGAAAGGTTAATTTGGTGGGCAGAAAAAAATAAATTTCTTCAAATGCAGAGAGGACCAGGAAAACCTTGTTCCCTTTGGAGACTTTTAAGTAGTTGATATGACTAGATCTCAAGGGGCACAGATTTAGAGTTTCTCTGGGTGTATTGAGACAAAAGAGAGATGAAAAACAAAAGCAAAAACAAGATTACAAGTATCCTTGTATGCCACACAAGAAGTCAGGATTTAATTTAGGATGTATGGGGTTTTATAATATAGATTTGGATTTTAGAAATGTCACTGTAGTGACAGAAAGGAATCTAGGGTCATGCTATTGAAACAAAGCAGAAAGAGAAAAGTTTTACAATACAGGAGAGAAATGATGAACTAACAAAATGGTAATAAGATGGAAAGGACAGAACTTGAACTGGGGTAGAGGGAAAGGGAAGCAAGCAGAGGAGCACTTTATAAGCCGTCCTTCTTTAGGAGATGTTTAAATGAATACATTTAGATAAAGAAGGATCAGAATAAGACAAAAAGCTGTTGGAGAACTCAGAGGGGAAATCAATCTCTTTGACACTGATGAAAGTAGTTAAAGGATGAAATGTTATTAAGCTAATCCCATGGAAACTCAACTGGGTTCCTGCTACAACTTGACCTGTTTCCATTCCTATGATCATGTCCATGACATTAGAATCTAGCTATGATTCTGGAAGGTACAGGACAGTTTAGTTGCTTTATGTCACCCAGTGTTATAAAGGAAAACAAATAGAAATGAGAAAAGTTCTAACTAATCTAAAAAAATATATAAGTTGGAGCAAACCTGTGTATTTGACCTTTTTTGCATCATTGATTCACTAATCTAAAACAAACCACATCTGAATAATTTTCTGTCAAAAATTGATTTATACTAAAAGGGAAAAAATGAATTTCAGACCCTGTGGTACCTAGAAATTGCTATGGTTTTCATTCGCTTGATTCATTAGATCAAATCTTTGTAACCCATTCTCAAATCACCTTAGAATAGTTAGAAACATTAATATCAAAAAAGGCAGAGTGCTGGCTAGAAGAACAGTCTTCAAGAAAATCACTGAACACTTAAGAAAGAAGTAGGAATCTTTTCAAAGATCTCACTGGTTTTACATAATAATTATAAATATTTTGGTTTTGAAATTTAAATATATATCTTTATTGTGATGAAAATATCTGTATACATCACAATACCAGGACAACATGAATTTCAAAAGAACATATCACTAAGAGTGGAAGTTCTGTGGGACTTTTAGTATAGAACAATTTCCTTCTTCATTATCAATACAAAAAATCCAGTATCTATTAAGGAAGAAAAGTAAATGCAAACAAGTCTTTGTAGGACTCTTTTCTTAATGAATCTCACTAGATTTCTAGCATTTCTATACAGTATCAGCCTCTTGACCTTTTTTTGTAAGACATTATGTTATACCTGGGATATTTTGTTGTCTTTACTCTTACACCATCTAATGCAGGAGTCCCCAGGCCACGGACAAGTACCAGTCCGTGGCCTGTGAGGAATCGGGCTGCAGAGCAGGAGGTGAGCGGCTGGTGAGTGAGCAAAGCTTCATCTGTATTTACAGCCGCTCCCCATCGCTCGCATTACCGCCTGAGCTCCGCCTCCTGTTGGATCAGCTGTGGCGTTAGATTCTCATAGGAGTGTGAACCCTATTGTGAACTGCGCATGTGAGTGATCTAGGTTGCATGTTCCTTATGAGAATCTAATGCTTGATGACCTGAGGTGGAGCTGAGGCGGTGATGCTAGCACTGGGGAGCGGCTTCAAATACAGATTATCATTAGCAGAGAGGTTTGACTGCACAGAGACCATGATAAATCAACTGCTTGCAGACTCATAACAAAACTCTATCAGTGAGTGACAAGTGACAATTAAGCTGCATCTTACAGAGTAGACTGCACATAAACAACACACTTCAGGTGTCACTGTCTCCCAGCACCACCAGATGGTACCATCTAGTTGCAGGAAAACAAGCTCAGGGCTCCTGATTCTGCATTATGGTGAGTTGTATAATTATTTCATTATATATTACAATGTAATAATAATAAAAATAAGGTACACAATAAATGTAATGCGCTTGAACCATCCCGAAACCACCACCACCCTTCCCTGGTCCATGGAAAAATTGTCTTCCACTAAAACAGTCCCTGGTGCCCATAAGGTTGGGGATCACTGATGTAATGAATATCATGTTGTGAGCTCATCCAAACTATTTAACCAGAAACTGTCACTGGAATTTGCTTAATTCCTCTCTATCTGCTCCCATAAAATATTACCTGAGTTTTTCTAAGTAAATATTTGTGTGTGAGGGTGGAGAGACAAAAGGGCATTGCCATGCAAGGTAATAATTCTCTCACCTTCAACTAGCACTGGGATACCATTTGCATTCAACATCTCTGTCTCATTCAATGCTGTTGTCCCCCCACCCCACATCATTTATTGTCTTTCTATTGCTGACATAACAAACGACTACAAACATATTGGCTTAAAACTACAGTCTTTTATAGTCCTGGCTGAACAGTTGTGTGCTGTTCTAAGCATTCTATTTAAAATCAGTGTCAGCAAATTGCATGCATTTGATTCCTTGGAATCTCTAGGGCAAAAGTGGTTGTAGGACTGAGGCTCCATTTTCTTGCTGGCTCTGAACTGAGGGATGTTTCCAGCTTCTAGAAACTGCATGCATTCTTTGGCTTATGGCTTGCTTCCTCCATCTTCAAAGTCGGTAAATGTGGCTGAAGTCTTGCTCTCAATGCCCTTTGCTGAGAAACTCTTCTGCCTTCCCCTTCCTTGCCATATAAAGTAAGATATTTTCAGGCATAAGGCCAGTGGGTAAAGATCATGGGGGCCAAAAACCTGCCTACTGCACATCAGAAATCTCAATTCTATTTACACTTCCCTACTTTCTCTTCTATGAACTTTTCTTTCATTTATGGACATACATACATACACTATTACATTTCCTTGTAATTATACTATGTTCCCCTAGTAAATCCATCTCCGAAAGTACTCTACATACTTATTTTTCAAGATCCAATTCAAAACCAATCTTTTTCACGAAAACTTTTTGACCTCTAACTGGAATCAATGTCTCTGTCTCCTAGAGTTCTCTGAGAGTAGGATGGATAAGACAATTAGGAAAAGGGACTAAGATTTATTCTGTGCCTACGATATGCCAGGTGCTTTAAACACATTTGTTGTACACACCTAACGAAAGGAGTTGGCATTATTAATCTTACTTAATAGGTGAAAAATGTCCCAGAGAGAGTCGTTCACTTCCCTGATAACACGTGGCTTATAAACATAGGATGTAACTGCTGATCTGGTGGTCTGTAAAACATCTGTGATTTTCCTGCTGCCTCAATGTCCTTGGTACCTGTGTCATAGCCCTTATCAGGGCTAATGTAATGTAATGTCCCAGATGTCAATAGTCCCTTGAATTAAAATAACTTGAGCCCTCATTCCACATATTGTGAGAAGTCCAGAGCTCTGGAAATTGTGGAATTGTGCTTTGCTAACTTCTCACCATGTAGTAGCTCACTTTGGCACCAGTCCCCTAGCAGCCCTCATCCAAATGTGAACTCCTGTGGGTGTTTTTAGGGAGTATCTCATATCTGTTCCTGAGTCTTACGTAGAACATAAGTCTTATGTAGAACATAAGTCTTATGTAGATCTCTTACATGTGTCTTACCCATTGCCCTCCAATCCTGCAGCTGCTGTTCTCTCTCTTCACTCCTTCTGCATTACACCAGATGCTTTTTCCTGAATTTTACAAAGCACCACGAATGCATGACTGTTGTGTTTAATGTCTTCTCTGAAGTCTGGGAGAAATAGAGAGATATTCCAAAAAGCACAAACAATGATTGAAAAATAAATATGAGACATTGTCATTCTTAAAGCTTCCTCAGTTGTCTATGCCATCAGACTTTGCTCACCTGCTCTGTATCTCCTTGAACCCAAAATGCTGTCAAGCATCTGATCTTCGTACTCTCTCTCCCCAGATCCTTTCTCCCAACTCTAATTCTCTCTTTTCCCCAGATTACCCATAAAGCCTTGTGTCTTATACCAGCCATGGGAAAAGTGAAATGTCTAATTTATCACTCATGCAGTTCATTTTGCAGGTGTGTGGAAAACACTCCCATCCTATTCCCATTAGAGAGTTGGGCAAAAGGGAGCACACCTTATTCAATAAAAGGGTCCATTAAAGTGTTCTCCAAACTGAGTCAGCTACCTCTAATATATATTGTTTACCCCCTCCTCTGAATTAGGATAGTGTTTTTTAAATATTTTTTTCATGTTCTCCTCATGAATGTAGCATGTGGAGGTAGGGTGGGGGGATGCACATACACTTCACCACTAGAATGTGAGCTCTTAATTTGGGGGAGAATATCTTACTTTTATTGGACTTTGTATACCCTAGCTGCATAGCCAGTGCTTTGCATGCTGTGGTTTTGAAATGATCAGCACATGAAGCATTCCCTTAATAGCTTATTCCCTAAACCACCTGGGAAAAGACAGAGTTGAATGTTTTGTGGTTTTCTAAATGGTTCTAGGATTTGTAACTTATTTACCTATGCCTCTTTTATCCAATTACTTACTTTAACTGCAATGATTCTTGTTTTATTTGTTACGTTTTGCTAGTACTTAACTAAGGTGTCATTATAATGCAAAATTAAAGATTTTCTTGAAAAATAAATTGGTCACAATAGGCCCTCAGATTTAAAATGGATTTTAAATAGTGCATACAGGCTTTATTTTTCTCTATTTTAAAGTAGCATATGTTCAAATACATATATTCCTGAAAAAAAATGCCAGTCTTCAATAAAAGTCCATGGACATATTTAATCACAACACTTGAAGTGAAAAAATAAGTTAATTATTTTAGGGTTGCTATTTGTTTACTCTGTTTTTTAGTGTGTTCCTAAATGGCTTAGTGGGGTCTAACAAAAGAATAGAATTAAAAGCCTAAACAAAATTTATTCTTACTGTGTTTTCAGACTTCTTGGTTCCCAGAATTAAGGAACGTCATAACAGAAGATCACCTAATTTCTTCATGTTTCGTGAACATGTAGTTGATATGAATTATTTGCTAAAATCCTATGTAATCCCATTTAAAATCTTTGGATTAATAGGTTTTAGGTAGAATTATTTTGGCCTATGCAATTTGCCATGGTCATAATGCCTCTTTAAATGCTTATAGGCATGGTGAGTAACTTAACTGAATCTGGAAAGCATTGCCCATAGAAATTGTGAAGTGCAGTGTATTTATTTGTCCCTGGAAAACTGCCAAAGCAGTGGGCAAGCAAACTGCCAGATATGTGCATGGGGCACCCATGAATGACAGACTAAAGTACATATGAGACCTGATACCAGGTCTGGGAGGACTGGTATCAGCAAAGCATCTGGGCCCTGAAGTGTGACTGCATTATATTTTCTACTCCCAATGGAGAACAATGCTAATCATGAACGCAGAGCCTGGCATTGTTTAGAGTCGTTTTTTTTGAAACCTTTGCCATATATTAGAATAAAAATAGAGCCATGCTTTTAATATTTGAAATCTTAAGACTCGTCTGTAATTGCTTTGGACTATATCTATTCTTATAGCGCTGTTAGTAATACTGGGTGCACAATATGTTAACATAGATACTCAATTCGGCTCTTTTTCACTTTTGAGGATGCACTTATGCTAAATGGATGGGATGGCTTTCTGTCTTCATTTGTTCAGTTACAGATATGACCCCTAATAAATGTTACACAGTAAATACTAATTATAGACTTAATGCCTTTTTCTTGATTTCTTTGTTTTTCACTCTTCAGTTTAAAGAAGTAGGGCTCCAAAGCACCATCTCAAACTGTATTTTCTGAATATTGGAAACTAAACTGCTATGAACTTCGTAGATAGTAAAATATTCTTTCAAAATATGTTTGGAGAATATTTAAATGTAAGTTTGGACCAAACTAGAACAATGTTTAATTATGCTTTAAAAAAAGAATGAGCAAAAATAAAAGCCACTGGAATGGGACAATTTTATTTGCTTAATATAGAGGGCAAATTACTTTTTCACTATATTTCAGTGATTCTCAGAACTGAGCAAACTTTATAATAATGAGGGGGAGGGCTTAAAATATGAATGCATAATAACTACATATTCATGAATAATTTGATTTAATTGTTTTGGGGCAAGGTCGACACTTCAGTATTTTTAAAGGCTCCCCCAAGTGACTCTAGTGTCTATCCAGTGTTAAAAATTACTGCTATATCTGAAGTTATAATTGAAACTACTTTAATTGTTCAATCCCCCATCACATATTGTGTTTGTAATATACCTCTCTTCTTACATCTCTGGACTTTATGAAAATGTCTTTAGTTTTCTCTTTTCTTATTCAGTGTTCTACTGAGTGGAAGGGAGATTTTATTTTTTTAAAAAAACACTGATTTTGAAAACCATGATCATCAATTGCTTCGTTTGATGACCTAATTGGTGAAAAGTATGGGTGTGAAGGGGAGAGGAATCTCTTATCCTAACTCTCATTACCACTGTTTTGTTATTTGATAAAATAAATAGAAATGCATCATCAGCTTTCCTCTTGGTTCTAATTGTTAGTTGATTAGAAATTGGTCACTTTTTAGCATAGCATTCACAATCAGAAAATTGGTTAGAAATTCAGGAAGAGCTTTTGGTATAAGAATCCTCTAAGCCCCTTCTGTAAACAAACAGCGTAAGTAATTGTCAACACTGTTACTACTGCTAGATGCTTACCTGCATTGTTGCAATGTATACATATTGGGTTTTTTTTTGTTTTTTTGTGGTACGCGGGCCTCTCACTGCTGTGGCTTCTCTTGTTGCGGAGCACAGGCTCCGGATGTGCGGGCTCAGCGGCCATGGCTCACAGGCCCAGCCGCTCCGCGGCATGTGAGATCTTCCTGGACTGGGACACGAACCCGCGTACCCTGCATCGTCAGGCGGACTCTCAACCACTACGCCACCAAGGAAGGCCACATATTGGATTTTAATGTGAACACATGCTCTGATACTTGACAGATATTTTTATTTTATCAAAATAATCTACATTAAAATTGAAACAAATCTTTAAATACTATGTGTATAGCCTCTAGATATTATTAAGAAACAAGAAGCAAAGAAAAACTTCTCAATTTTTAAATTGACTTTAGTGATTTTTGTGAAGATTATTATCATTATCTCCCCTTTTACTTACCCTTCCTTCATTCTGTCCTTTTCTTTCTTCTTTTATTTCCTTCCTTGCTCTCACTCTTCCCTTATTGTAGATATAATACTTGAAAAAAAAATTCAGTAAGGAAAACATGTGAAGCTGGTCACTGTTACCTTCTGCAGCCACTCTCCCTGTTTGCTGTAGTCTCCTCTCAACTCTGTCCCATCATATCTGGGTCCTGACTGACAGATTCTTGTTGGACTTGCATTATTCAGACCTTTCTTGGTCTATGCATCATATGTGCTGTACCTTAAGAAAACAGGCAATATTCTCACACTGTCTGCCTCAGAATATATTTGCATCATTGCTATTTCCTTGGCACTTTGCTAGATGTCTAGTTAGGACAAATAATTTACAAAGTGTTAATGGTAAATACTAGCTTATTATGAAAAACAATCTTCTTGGTCATAACACTTTAAAAGACTCCACAAAAATGTTTGCAGCAGTTAGGTAGAAAAAAAAAAAAAAACGAACTAGAAGTTAAGGCTGGTGCCAGTAGCTTTATGTGACCATTATATAACAGGATGTGATCTTCAATTTTGTAAGTCCCCAAATTGGTGTCATTAGTTCATCCAAAGATAAACAATTTCACTTAAGTGACTTCCACTTTCACAATTTACAAGAGACTTATGTATAAATGAGGGTACAAAATAAACATTTCAAGGTTATACTATATATAATATGTACATCATAAAAATACTATTGCATATTATTCCTCATTAGAATTTAAGATGACAGGGACTGTCTATTTTATTAACTACTATATCCTTAGTTCCTAGACCAATGTCTGATACATATATTAGGTATCTAATGAATAGTATGAGTTTATAAAATTAAAATTTCATGCTATGTGGTAAAGTCCTCTTTACTTACTGGTACCATCCACTAGAATTTAAATCCCGTGATGCCTGGGACTGTATTATTCACATACGTAATGCTTGCTCCAACACAATGCTTCAGCAAACCAGTACATGATTTCCTACAGAAGTTAGAGTTTAAATCGTAATGATAAAGATGATGATGATGATGGTGACAAGTCATCACCTAAGAATGATGAGTTGGTAGGGCATGTTGAGGAAAGAAGAGAAGGTTTGAGATCATTTGAGAAAAAATATTGTTAAAGAAATATGAAGAAATTGTCTGGCAATTTTGGGTGCTTTTTGAGATTATGGTCTTCATATTTTAAAAAGTTCATTTAACACATTTGTGTAATTTTCTCCAGCAGCATTCCACTTCTCAGCTGTAGCCAAGGAGTACACAAACATTTAGCTATAGCCAGGGCTGGCATTTTGCCAGTGGGAAAGAGTGGGAGAAAGAGGAAGAGAGAGAGAAAACAAGTGAGCCAGAAGCAGAATGATCAATAAGTGAGAAAGCTGAACAGCATTTATATCAAAGAATCTGGATTTTTGAAAGAGCAAGTGAGAAATTCAGCACTGAAGTAATAATGAGAAACAGTAAGCACTTCTGTCATCTTGAATACTGAACTGTGTGAGTTGACTGTGGGTAAAACCATTACCTGAAAAGACTGTAAAAGAAAGTGTCTTCAAGAGATAGTCATGTCATTTGGGCCACCAAGATAAGAGCAATATTTTTAAGAGGTGTTTAGAAAAGTGGAGTAATTTTTTTAATAGGATTTGAGATTCTAGGGGCATAGGAGAAAGATTTGAGAGGGAAGGAGGGAAGGAGAGAGAGAGTAGGTAGAAAATGAAATCATAGTAAGAGATGTACAGGAAGTACAGACATCAGCATCTTTTGATGGATGGACAAGACAGTCCATCAGATAAACAATCTGATGGTGACTGCAATGGACAAGACTGTGAGGCATGTGGGACTGTAGATCCATAGCGAGAAGGCCTTTCAAAATCTTGATACCCAAAAATGAGATTCAAATGTCCTCAATATTTTCTTCCAAGTCATTGATAAACTGTTGACTAAAAGGGACTGATCATGTATATTTGATTCTGGCACAAGCGAATTTGCTTTTGGATTTACCATCAGTGCTTTTTATAACTCCACTTATTGTTATCCATCTGCACTGTAAAGAAACCTATGGTCCTGCCTTTGAGCTTTGTATATAGAGAGGAGTATTTAGGCAAATATTAAAATAAAAGTTCCAGAATAAGTTTTAAAAACTGTTCTCATAAATAATTAATGCATATAAATGACTTTTTCACAAAAAATAACTGGATAAGATAAGACTATCTTCGTGTAATAACAGTCAAATTGCATGAGGCTCCAAAACATTTTAAAATGTATTTATATGTATATATTTTTTTGTTTATTTTCTATTCTTTTTGTGAAAAAGTCATTTATATGCATTAATTATTTATGAGAACAATATTTAAAACATATTCTGGAGCTTTTATTTTAATATTTGCCTAAATACTCTATTATTTTTCTCAGAACTGTAGCTAAAATTAAAGCATTAGGGAGATAGCTTCAAGATGGTAGAGGAGTAAGACGTGGAGATCACCTTCCTCCCCACAAATACATCAGAAATACATCTACATGTGGAACAACCCCTACAGAACACCTACTGAACGCTGGCAGAAGACCTCAGACTTCCCCAAAGGCAGAAACTCCCCACGTACCTGGGTAGGGCAAAAGAGAAAAGAAAAAACAGGGACAAAAGAATAGGGATGGGACCTGAACCTCTGGGAGGGAGCTGTGAAGGAGGAAAAGTTTCCACACACTAGGAAGACCCTTCACTGGCAGAGACGGTGGGTGTGTGGGGGGGTAGCTTTCAAGCAATGGAGGAGAGCACAGCAACGGGGTGCAGAGGGCAAAGTGGAGAGATTCCTGCGCAGAGGATCACTGCAGACCAGCACTCACCAGCCTGAGAGGCTTGTCTGCTCACCCGCCAGGGTGGGTGGGGGCTGGGAACTGAAGCTGGGGTTTCAGAGGTCAGATCCCAGGGAGAGGACTGGGGTTGGCTGCGTGAACACAGCCTGAAGGGGGCTAGTGCACCAAAGCTAGCCAGGAAGGAGTTCAGGGAAATGTCTGGAACTGCCTGAGAAACAAGAAACCATTGTTTTGGGGTGTGTGAGGAAAGGGGATTCAGAGCACGGCCTAAACGAGCTCCAGAGATGGACGTGAGCCACAACTATCAGTGCGGACAGCAGAGACCTGTGGTCTCAGACCAAGGTCGGACCAAGCCGATGAAGAAGCCTGTGTGCAAGACAGGTCACTATCAACACTTCCCCTCACAGGAGAATGTGAAGCCCGGCACTGCCAGGGTCCCATGATCCAGGGACAACTTCCCCGGGAGAACACACGGCGCACCTCAGGCTGTTGCAATGTCATGCCAGCCTCTGCCACCACAGGCTTGCCCCACAATCTGTACCCCTCCCTCCCCCTGGCTTGAGTGAGCCAGAAGCCCCCTAATCAGCTGCTACCTCCCCCACAGGATGGGAACAGATGCCCTCAGGTGACCTACAAGCAGAGGTGGGGCCAAATCCAAAGCTGAACACCGGGAGCTGTGCAAAAAAAGAAGAGAAAGGGAAATTTCTTCCAGCAGCCTCAGGAGCAAAAGACTAAATCTCCACAATCAAATTGATGTACCCTGCATCTATCATACCTGAATAGACAACGAATCATCTCAAAATTGAGGTGGTGCACTTTGGGAGCAACTGTAGATTTGGGGTTTGCTTTCCGCATCTAATTTGTTTCTGGTTTTACGTTTATCTTAGTTTAGTATTTAGAGCTAATTATCACTGGTAGATTTCTTTACTGATTTGGTTGCTCTCTTCCTTTTTTTTTTTTATATATATATATTTTTCCTTTATCAACTTTTGTGAGTGTGTATGTGTATGCTTCTTTGTGTGATTTTGTCCGTATAACTTTGCTTTTACCGTTTGTCCTAGGGTTCTCTCTGTCCGTTTTTCTCTTTTCTTTTTTTCTTAAGTGTAGTTTTTAGCACTTGTTATCATTGGTGGATTTGTTTTTTGGTTTGGTTGCTCTCCTCTATTTCTTTTTTTTTAATTATTTTTTTATATTTTTATTTTTAATATTTTTTAAAATTTTAATAGCTTTATTTTCTTCTTTCTCTTTCTTTTTTTCTTTCTTTCTTTCTTTCTTTCTTTCTTTCTTTCTTTCTTTCTTTCTTTCTTTCTTTCTTTCTTTCTTTCTTCCTTTCTTTCTTTCTTTCTTTCTTCTCCCTTTTGTTCTGAGCCACGTGGCTGACAGCGTCTTGGTGCTCCGGCTGGGTGTCAGGCCTAAGCCTCTAAGGTCGGAGAGCCATCTTCAGGACCCTGGACCACCAGGGACCTCCCAGCACCTCAAATGGAGAAAGCTCTCTCAGAGATCTACATCTCAACGCTAAGACCCAGCTCCACTCAATGACCAGCAAGCGACAGTGATGGACACCCTATGCCAAACAACTAGCAGGACAGGAACACAAACCCACTCATTAGCAGAGCAGAGAGGCTACCTAAAATCATAATAAGTTCACAGACACCACAAAACACACCACCAGAGGTGGTCCTAGCTATCAGAAAGACAAGATCCAACCTCATCCAGTAGAACACAGGCACCAGTCCCCTCTAAGGGAAGCCTACACAACCCACTGAAACAACTCTACCAACTGGAGGCAGACACCAAAAACAATGGGAATTACAAACCTGCATCCTGTGAAAGGAGACCCCAAACACAGTAAGTTAAGCAAAATGAGAATACAGCGAAATACACAGCAAATGAAGGAGCAAGGTAAAAACTCACCAGACTAAGCAAATGAAGAGGAAATAGGCAGTCAACCTGAAAAAAAATCAGAGTAATGATAGTAAGGATGATCCAAAATCTTGGAAATAGAATGGAGAAAATATAAGAAATGTGCAACAAGGACCTAGAAGAACTAAAGAGCAAACAAACAATGATGAAGAGCACAAAAAAGAAAATTAAAAATTCTCTAGAAGGAATCAGTAGCAGAATAACTGAGGCAGAAGAACGGATAAGTGACCTGGAAGACAAAATAGTGTAAATAACTATGGCAGAGCAGAATAAACAAAAAAGAAAGAAAAGAATTTAGGACAGTCTCAGAGACTTTTGAGACAACATTAAATGCACCAACATGCGAATTATAGGGGTCCAAGAAGAAGAGAGAAGTGAAAAGGCACTGAAAAAATATTTGAAGAGATTATAGTTGAAAACTTCCCTAATATAGGAAAGGAAAGAGCCAATCAAGTCCAGGAAGCACAGAGAGTCCCATACAGGATAAATCTAAGGAGAAACACGCAAAGACATATTAAGAAAACTATCAAAATTTAAATACAAAGAAAAATTATTAAAAGCAGAAAGAGAAAAGCAACAAATAACACACAAGAGAATCTCCATAAGGTTAACAGCTAATCTTTCAGCAGAAACTCTGCAAGCCAGAAGGTAGTGGCAGGACATATTTAAAGTGATGAAAGAGAAAAACCTACAACCATGAATACTCTACAGAGCAAGGATATGATTCAGATTTGACAGAGAAATTAAAAACTTTACAGATAAGCAAAAGCTAAGAGAATTCAGCACCACCAAGCCAGCTTTACAACAAATTCCTCAAGGAACTCCTCTAGGCAGGAAACACAAGAGAACTAAAAAACCTGAAATAACAAACCCAAAACAATTAAGAAAATGGAAATAGGAACACACATGTCGATAACTACCTTAAACGTAAATGGATTAAATACTCCAAGCAAAAGACATAGACTAGCTGAACGGATCCAAAAACAAGAGCTGTATATATGCTGTCTACAAGAGACCCACTTCAGACTGAGGGACACATAAAGACTGAAAGTGAGGGGATTGAAAAAGATAGTCAAATTAAATAAATCAAAAGAAATCTGAAGTAGTAATTCTCATATCACACAAAATAGACTTTAAAATAAAGATTATTACAAGAGACAAAGAGGGACACTACATAATGATCAAAGGATCAATCCAAGAAGAAGATAGAACAATTGTAAATATTTATGCACCCAACATAAGAGCACCTGAATACATAAGGCAATTGCTAACAGCCATAAAAGGGGAAATCGACAGTAACGCAATCATAGTAGGGGACTTTAACACACCACTTTCACCAATGGACAGATCATCCAAAATGAAAATAAATAAGGAAACAAAGCTTTAAATGATACATTAAACAAGATGGACTTAATTGATGTTTATAGCTAATCCCATCCAAAAACAAGAGAATACATATTCTTCTCAAGTGCTCACAGAACATTCTCCAGGATAGATCATATCTTGGGTCAAAATCAAGCCTTGGTAAATTTAAGAAAATTGAAATTGTATCAAATATACTTTCTGACCATAATGCTATGAGACTAGATATCAATTACAGGAAAAGAAATCTGTAAAAAATACAAATACATGGAGGCTAAACAGAACACTACTTAATAACAAAGAGATCACTGAGGAAATCAAAAAATACCTAGAAATAAATGACAATGAAAACACAACAACCCAAAACCTATGGGATGCAGCAAAAGCATGTCTAAGAGGGAAGTTTATAGCAATACAGTCTTACTACAACAAAAAGGAAACATCTCAAATAAACAAACTAACCTTACACCCAGAGCAATTAGTGAAAAAAAAAAAAAACCCAAAAGTTAGCAAGAGGAAAGAAATCATAAAGATCAGATCAGAAATAAATAAAAAATAAATGAAGGGAACAATACCTAAGATAAATAAAACTTCAAGCTGGTTGTTTGAGAAGATGAACAAAATTGATGTCATTAGCCAAACTCATCAAAAAAAAAAGGGGGAAGACTCAAATCAATAGAATTAGAAATGAAAAGGGAGAAGTAACAACTGACACTGCAGAAATACAAAGGATCATGAGAAATTACTACAAGAAACTATACGCCAAGAAAATGGACAGCCTGGAAGAAATCGACAAATTCTTCGAAAAACACAACCTCCTGAAATGGAACCAGGAAGAAATAGAAAATATAAACAGACTAATCACAAGCACTGAAATTGACACCGTAATTAAAAATTTTCCAACAAACAAAAGCCCAGGACCAGTTGGATTCACAGGCGAATTCTATCAAACATTTAGAGAAGACCTAACACCTATCCTTCTCAAACTCTTCCAAAATATAGCAGAGGGAGGAACACACCCAAACACATTCTACAAGGCCACCAACACCCTGATACCAAAACCAGACAAAGATGTCAAAAAAAGAAAACTACAGACCGATATCACTGATGAACATAGATGCAAAAATTCTCAACAAAATACTAGGAAACAAAATCTAACAACACATTAAAAGAATCATACACCATGATCAAGTGGGCTTTATGCCAGGAATGCAAGGATTCTTCAATGCATGCAAATCAATCAATGTGTTAAACCATATTAACAAATTGAAGGAGAAAAACCATATGATCATTTCAATAGATGTAGAAAAAGCTTTCAACAAAATTCAAGACCTATTTATAATAAAAACTCTCCAGAACGTAGGCATAGAGGGAACTTACCTCAACATAATAAAGGCCACATATGACAAACCCACAACCAACATCGTTCTCAATGGTGAAAAGTTGAAACCATTTCCACTAAGATCAGGAAGAAGACAAGGTTGTCCACTCTCACCACTATTATTTAACATAGTTTTGGAAGTTTTAGCCACAGCAATCAGAGAAGAAAAAGAAATAAATGGAGTCCAAATTAGAAAAGAAGAAGTAAAACAGTCATTATTTGCAGATGACATGATATTATACACAGAAAATCCCAAAGATGCTACCAGAAAACTACTAGAGCTAATCAATGAATTTGGTAAAATAGCAGGATATAAAATTAATGCACAGAAATCTCTTGCATTCCTATACAATAATGATGGAAAATCTGAAAGAGAAATTAAGGAAACACTCCCATTCACCATTGCAACAAAAAGAATAAAATACCTAGGAATAAACCTACCTAAGGAGACAAAGACCTGTATGCAGAAAACTACAAGACACTGATGAAAGAAATTAAAGATGATACAAACAGATGGAGAGGTATACCATGTTCTTGGATTGGAAGAATCAGCATTGTGAAAATGACTATACTACCCAAAGCAACCTACAGATTCAATGCAAACCCTATCCAACTACCAATGGCATTTTTCACAGAACTAGAACAAAAAATTTCACAAGTTTTATAGAAACAAAAAAGAGCCTGAATAGCCAAAGCAACCTTGAGAAAGAAAAACAGAGCTGGAGGAATCAGTCTCCCTGACTTCAGACTATTCAACAAAGCTACAGTAATGAAGACAGTATGGTACTGGCACAAAAACAGAACTATAGATCAATGGAACAGCATAGAAAGCCCAGAGATAAACCCACAAACATATGGTTACCTTATCTTTGATAAAGAAAGCAAGAATACACAATGGAGAAAAGGCAGCCTCTTCAATAAGTGGTGCTGGGAAAACTGGACAGCTACATGTAAAAGAATAAAATTACAATACTTCCTAACACCATACACAAAAATAAACTCAAAATGGATTAAAGACCTAAATGTAAGCCCAGACATTATAAAACTCTTAGAGGAAAGCATAGGCAGAAGACTCTATGACATACAACACAGCAAGATCCTTTTTGACCCACTTCCTAGAGAAATGAATAAAAACAAAAAAAACAAATGGGACCTAAGGACACTTCAAAGCTTTTACACAACAAAGGAAACCATAAGCAAGACAAAAAGACAACCCTCAAAATGGGAGAAAATATTTGCAAATGAAGCAACTGACAAAGGATTAATCTCCAGAATATACAAGCAGCTCATGCATTTCAATATCAAGAAAACAAACAACCCAATACAAAAATGGGCAGAAGACCTAAATAAACATTTATCCAAAGGAGATATACAGATTGCCAACAAACACATGAAAGGATGCTCAACATCACTAATCATTAGAGAAATGCAAATCAAAACTACAATGAGGTATCACCTCAAACCGGTCAGAATGGCATTAATCAAAAAATCTACAAACAATAATTGCTGGAGAGGGTGTGGAGGAAAGGGAAGCCTCTTGCACTCTTGGTAGGAATGTAAATTGATACAGCCATTATGGAGAACAGTATGGAGGTTCCTTAAAAACCTAAAAGTAGAACTACCTTATGACCCAGCAATCCCAGTACTGGGCATATACCCTGAGAAAACCATAATTCAAAAAGAGTCATGTACCACAATGTTCATTGCATCTCTATTTACAGTAGCCAGGACGTGGAAGCAATCTAAGTGTCCATCAACAGATGAATGGTTAAAGAAGATGTGGCACATGTATACAATGCAATATTACTCAACCATAAAAAGAAGTGAAATTGAGTTATTTGTAGTGAGGTAGATGGACCTGGGGTCTGTCATACAGAGTGAAGTAAGTCAGAAAGAGAAAAATAAATATGCTAATACATATTTATGGAACCTAAAAAAAAAAGTGGTTATGAAGAACCTAGGGGCAGGACAGGAATAAAGATGCAGACGTAGAGAATGGACTTGATGACATGGGAAGGGGGAAGGGTAAGCTGCTCTGAAGTGAGAGAGTGGCATGGGCTTATATGTACTACCAAATGTAAAATAGATAGCTAGTGGGAAGCAGCCACATAGCACGGTGAGATCAGCTCGTTGCTTTGTGACCACCTAGAGTGTTGGGAGAGGGAGAGGGTGGGAAGGCGACGCAAGAGGGAGGATATATGGGGATATATGCATATGTATAGTTGATTCACTCTGTTATAAAGAGAAACTAATGCACCATTGTAAAGCAATTATACTCCAATAAAGGTTAAAAAAAAAAGAAAAAAAAATTGGAACTACCATATGACCCAGCAATCCCACTACTCGGCATACACCCAGAGAAAACCATAATTCAAAAAGTGTCATGCACCACAATGTTCATTTCTGCTCTATTTACAATAGGCAGGACATGGAAGCAACCTAAGTGTCCATCAACAGATGAATGGATAAAGAAGATGTGACACATATATACAATGGAATATTACTCAGCCAAAAAGGAAATGAAATTGAGCTATCTGTAGTGAGGTGGAATGACCTTGAGACTATAGTACAGAGTGAAATAAGTCAGAAAGAAAAAAATACTGTATGTTAACACATACACATGGAATCTAAAAAAAAAAAAAAAAACCGTTCTGAAGAACCTAGGAGCAGGAGAGGAATAAAGATGCAGACTTAGAGGATGGACTTGAGAACACGGGGATGGGGAATGGTAAGCTGAGACGAAATGAGAGAGTGGCATAGACATATATACACTACCAAATGTAAAATAGAAAGCTATTTGGAAGCAGCCACGTAACACAGGGACATCAGCTCGGTTCTTTGTGTCCACCTGGAGGGGTGGGATAGTGAGGCTGGGAAGGAGATGCAAGAGGGAGGAGATATGGGGATATATGTTTATGTATAGCTGAATCACTTTGTTCTACAGCAGAAACTAACCCAGCATTGTAAAGCAATTATACTCCAATAAAATTGTTAAAAAAAAATTAAAGCATTAACAGAGGCAGTAGTAAAACAGCATAACTAAAATCCATTTTAGCTATAAATGAGACTTTTCTATGTTAAATTTCAGTGCCAAAATAACAAGGTTATAATCATTTATTATGTTAAAATAAGAACAAAATTTTACTAATGGTGCAATTTTCTTGCTAATTTATTCTTTACTTAATAGCATATAATTATCTGAGTAAAATTTGATGTCTCTTCCAAACAGAAAAGGCATTGTGAAGAGACAAATTCAAGTCCAACTAAGTTTTTTTAATTTAAATTATAAAGAAATTTGAGACTGGCATTAATGTGCTCTATGCTTTTATCTTTTTCTTTCATATTTTTTTGAAATTGGAAAATGTGTGTCATGGGTGTTCAGTTAGAATATTATGAAACTTACTGATCATGAAATAAATCAATATAAAGTGATTTATTTGGCAAATACATTGTAGTATGAAGGAACAAAAATTGAACTATATATCTCAAAATGACTCATTAGTTATGACAATTTAAAAATATTATCTTGTGGTTTAACAATTGTTATAAAGACAAAGTAGGAAGCATATGAATATAGTGAATGCTTAGCATCTATATAATGAAACCAACCTCCTTCCAAGAAAACGTTCATTGCTTAATAGCTACTTGACAAATTCTGTAAAGAAAATGTCTACTGTCACCAGATACTATAAAACTCCTAGAGGAAAACATAAGCAGAACATTCTTTGACATAAATCGCAGAAATATTTCTTGGATCTGTCTCCTAGAGTAATGGAAATAAAAACAAAAATAAACAAATGGGACCTAATTAAACTTAAAAGCCTTTGCACAACAAAGGAAACTATAAAGAAAACAAAAAGACAACCTATGGGGTGGAAAAAAATATTTGCTACTGACAAGGGATTAATTTCCAAAATATATAAACAATTCATACAGCTTAATATCAAAAATACAAAAAACCTAATCAAAAAATGGGCAGCTCTAAATAGACATTCCTCAAAGGAGATATACAAAGCCAACAGGTACTTAAAAAGATGCTCAACATTGCTAATTATTAGAAAAATGCAAATCAAAACGGCAACGAGGTATAACCTCACACCAGTCAAAATGGCCATCATTAAAAAGTCTACAAATAATAAATGCTAAAGATGATGTGGAGAAAAAGAAACCTTACTACACTGTTGGTGGAAATGTAAATTGGTGCAGCCACTATGGAGAACAGTACGGAGGTTCCTTATAAAACTAAAAATAGAGTTATCACATGATCCTGCAATCCCACTCCTGGGCATATATTCAGAGAAAACTCTAATTCAGAAATATACATGCACCACAATGTTCATAGCAGCACTATTTACAATTGCCAAGACATGAAAGCAACACAAATGTCCAGCAGATGAATGAATAAAGGAAATGTGGTGTATATATATATATAAAATACAAATGCATATTACTCAGCCATAAAAAAGAATGAAATAATGCCATTTGCAACATGGATGGGCCTAGAGATTATCATATTAAATGAAGTAAGCCAGACAGAAGAAGACAAATACCATATGATATGACTTACATGTGGAATCTAAAAAAATGATATAAATAAACTTATTTTTAAAATAGAAACAGACTCACACACATAGAAAATAAACTTATGGTTACCAGAGGGGATAGCAGGAAGGGGGGGAGATAAATTAGGAGTTTGAGATTAACATATACACACTATTATAATTAAAATAGATAAACAACAAAGACCTATTATATAACACAGGGAACAGTATTCAATATCTTGTAATAACCTAAAATGGAAAAGAATCTGAAATATAGAATCTGAAAAGAATCTGAAATATCACTTGGCTGTACACCTGAAACTAATACAACATTGTAAATTAACTGTACTTCAAATAAAAAAAAAAAAAAGAAAATGTCCACTGTCAAATGCACCACTTTCAGTCTGCTGTTGAATACTATTTAAACTTCTCTATTCTTTCCTTTTTTCCCATTGATTTATGTAGATAATTACTGAGCACATTCCCTGTGTATATAATTAAAAATTATACTAAGTACTGAAGAAAAAGTCAAGATTGAAATGAGAGACTATAACAGGAAGAGTTAGTCCAAATTTGACACTTAGAAATGGTTTTCGAAAAAGTGTTATTACCTTAAGATCTGAAGGACATAGAATAATTGCCCAGAAAATAATGTGAGAATAGAGGATTGTATATATAGAGAGAACGTGCAAAAGATGATCATCTGTTGATCTGTAGATACAAGCTCTGAAGAGAATCTGGTTTTCATCAAGTTGAAATTTTAAAATATGAACTAAATCTTCTAACATGGTGTAACAAAAATGCTAAACAATGACTGACTGATTCTGGAAAAAGGTAATCTGATGATTGACAAATAATGCAAAAACTACATTTAAATACTTTCAAACATTCTAATGTTTTTCAACCTTTCTAAATAAGACATAGACCCCACATTCTCTAGTTTAAATTTTAATTATAGAAAAAACACTTCAGTCTGAAAGATTAAAGTGCTTCTCCTTTCACTTTTGTTGCCTATTTTCTTTTACTGTGTACACATATATTTCAATACAGGCTTATGTTATGTATCAGTAGCTCTATAACCATTCATCAACTAATATATATTGTGGCTGAGTGCTGTCTCTGTTTCTCTTTCTACTCTGATTAGGGTTTATTTTTGGTTTGCTTGGTTAAATAGGTATAGTAGAACACAGTAACTTGTTTTTCATCTTAAAAAATACATTATTCCAACTGTAACTGACCACCAATGATCTAATTTGATTCATTAATGGTCTTGCCCTAGATTTCTCAGGGGACTTTTTATGCATGCTTCTACCACTCTTTCCAGTCACATCATGCACCTGCATGGACCTAATGGGCTTATTTTATTCACACTTTGCTATTATTGCAAAGAAATGGTGATTTTCTAAATGGTCTCTAAAACCTGAAAGAGCTAATTCAACTTTCTAAATTGCTTGACTTTAACTGTGGAAATATCCAGGTAAGACTGATTCCATATATCTGGCTGTGATTATTGCACTAAGAAATTTCCAATCCTAAAAGTTTGGAGGCTGAAAGTATCTTCCTCAGTTGGAGATTAAATCATTATAGAAACACTACTCATACCAAACATATTTTTTAGAATTTTCAGTCCAAAGAATAAAATCTTTCATCCAGGTTAAATGGAACAATACAAACAGAAAGTTAGTAAATTAGCAAGTTAGGTGACAAATACTATTTTACACATAAAATGATGTGCCCTGATATAACATATTTAAATAATAGTTTATTTCTCTGCTTTTTCTTTTCCTACATAAATTATGTTTGAATGTTTTGTTTAAATCCTGAAACAAAAACTTCTGAGATGATATGACTTGGTAACCCATTTTAACACCCTTAATGCTAGGGGAATGCTCTCTGTTTATGGTAAAGACAGCTCTGGCAGCATAGGGTGGCCAAAACTGTGAGAAAGTTTTATGTTCTTATTGTAATAACAAAAGACCCTTACTTCCTTAAGTGTTTGACATACTAGACATCTTCACATCTAGTATGTCAAAAACTAGCAAGTTCAATGTCATGGGGCACTTTTTTCTAAGGTACATTAGGAATGGATGCCATTTTTATGAGAAAATCATTGTAGAGAGCCTGATTGATTTTGATTTTGGAGGAAACACATAATAAACTGATTGTGAATCTTATTATGGTGGGATGGATATCAACTAAGAGTTCAACAGTTGAAATTTTTATTTCATGTTTTCCACATTAACTCTGATACCAAAGCCTACTTCCAAAATAGACTTCAGACAACTTATAAGAAAACCATGCAAATCCAGCAGAACTGTGAAATCAGACAATACAAAACAAAGAAAACATCCAAGAGCTGAAACTCCATATGTGGGTAGATAAAGATTAGGAGAAAAAACACAGCTATGTCAGAAGAAAAAGGTTTTAAGTTTTAAGTCTGCTTTCGAACTTAAAACCCTCAGCTTCCTGGAAGTCAGTAGAGGAAGGAAGCAGGATAAATTTCAATGACATAAAACATGACTCAATAGAACACTAAATTATCTACTGGACAGTATTTTTATTAGCACTGTAAAAGTGATATAAAATTTGCTAGTTTACTGGTAACTCATCTTATACTCTGCCCATGATCATCATATCATCAAAATTACATAGAATTCCTAAAATCTTACAAATAATATTCTACTTAAGTATTAAAAAATTTGAGAAAAACAGAAATCCCATACCAAAGTATCTTAACCCATATGACCTTGACAAGAATGTTTACTGGTATTTTTGATTGCTAGTCATGTATCCCACATCATTCTAAACATTTACTTCTCATGAAAACATTAAGTACAATTATTATCCCATTTACTGATATCTCATGTACCTGAACAAAGCCTGGCCTGCCTGTAGTAATAAGCAATAAATGGAGTTTTAAAGAGACTGAGTAACCAACACAGTGTTGTATAGCTGATAAACATTGAACTGAGATGTGAAAATAGGTCTTTTGACCACAGAATCAATGCATTATGATATACTGTTACAAAGAAACATTCATAGTTGTCAAGTTTCAACTACTAAAGACTATTGGTGATCTGAACCCTTAGTAAGACATCAAAGTATCATTTATTCCACATGTTGGATATGGTTATTATTATTATTTTTTTTTGTGGTACACGGGCCTCTCACTGTTGTGGCCTCTCCCGTTGTGGAGCACAGGCTCTGGACAGGCAGGCTCAGCGGCCATGGCTCACGCGCCCAGCCGCTCCGTGGCATGTGGGATCCTCCCGGACCGGGGCACGAAACCATGTCCCCTGAATCGGCAGGCGGACTCTCAACCACTGCGCCACCAGGGAAGCCCGATATGGTTATTATTTAACAAAATTTCATTGTCTCTATAGTTTCTACAAATTATACCTAAACTTTCTTTAATGCCTGTAGTCTATATAGCTCCATGGTTATTCACTACTGGTTTAAATGCAACTGTTTAATTTTATACTTTAATATTGTATTCCTTTCGGGTAAATTGATAAATTGACTGCATCTGAAATAAATTACACTAATCCTCCTCCTGTATGTATATATCTGATTAGTTAAAAATGCTCTGGGAAGTTGGTTGGAGACTTTCTCTAGTTAGAAGGCACAAATCGTTCATTTATTCACTTTCTTCCTCATTCCTCTATTCCAGATAATTTAAGCACCATTACCTTCCAGATTCTACATAATATATTAAGGAAGTAGTGGTGAAAAAAAGATGTTATTCTGTTTTCCTGAGCTTTTAGATTAGTGGAAGTAATGAACAAGACAAAAAAAAATGCACTCAGTATAAAATTACAAGCTGTAATAAATGTTCTGAAGAAAAGATAATGAATCCAAAGTAACCATTTAAAATAACTGGTATGGTAGCATACAAGTTAGATGTATGTGCGAAAGCTCTAAGGCAAGTGTATACAAAATGTATTAGGTAAGGAACTATGGCCAGTGCATTAGAGAACAAAGGGTGAATAGGAGTGTTGTTAGTTGATGCTAGAAGGGTAAGTAAGATTCAGTTAATAAAGGCAATTTTAGACTATGTTAGTCTTTATCCTATGAGGTTAGTGTTTTTGCAGGATTGTGGTGAAATCATATAATATATATAAGCAACACTTCTGGCTGCAGACTGGAGGAAAGAATTGAAGAGGTGTTACTGTGGGAAACCAGTTAAGAGTTTACAGCAGTAGTATTTGTGAGAGATGATGGAGGGTTGGACTTCAACCCCAGTGTACAACATCGACCCTTGCTCCAGAATTGTGGACCTACCTGGCTGTTCTACAAATGTTTGACTTGCCACCCCCCACAATTACATGAGCCAATTTTTTGAAATCTCTATTTCTGTTATATGTGCTTCTGTTTCTCTAGTGATATGAAATTATGTAATGTAGACAATTGTTTTGGGAATTTGGTCCTAAAGTTGAAAAAAGCTGAACAAAAAGACAATAGCTGGAGGGGAAATGGAATTAAATGCTAATTGAAAGGCTGAAGTAAAAGGGAAAGAATGAATACACACAACACAAAAAGGATAACTGATAACTTTCTTGATATAAGAAGTTTGGGTGGGTTCAAGGATGAAGGGATGGCTGGATCTACAGCACAGCAGGAGTTATTGTCCTTAAATGGTGATTAAGAAAACTTATTTCTGGGTATTTTGTTGTCTAGATATAGTAAGTAGAATCTGTGTGCATCTAGTCTTATGGCTTCAATTTCCTTTATGAAGTCTTGAAGCCTACTCAGAGTGAGTCCATGTGCTGTGAGGAAGAGGCAATTACAGGTCTGAGAAGAACAGAAAAATTTTTAAATGGAAATTTAGGTGGAATTTCAAGCCAGACATGGTTATGTATGTCTGTATTTCCTTCTTTTCCTCATGAAATTATTTAAAACAAAAAAACAACAATCATCGTAAAACGAGAAAACAAAGTCTTACAAACTCAATTTCACGTGAAAGTAGGAAGGAGATGTAATCCACAGCTTCCAAATTATGTGTAAAATGCTACCAAAATATCTAAAATTGGGCAAAAGCTGTGAGAGAAAAATAGAGAAGTGTGGATAATGACAGTAAGATCCAGGGGAGTTTATGTCAGAAAATTCCAGGAAAAATAAATTTTCTAAATGTTTAACTCTTAGTGTCAACAAGAAATGTCTGCACTGTGGTAAGTTAAGAAGGTAAAGAAAGCTCTTCTGCTAGTGATCTGGCTCTCGATTTGGAGCTGCACAATGAATCACAAAGAATACAGTCTGTCTCTCTGGCAGCAGAGGTGAGTGTGCCTTTGGTATGTAGGAATTTCCCCTGTCTAGTAGAGTATCTGGACCACTTCCTATATGTAGAGAACTAATAAAAATGACTGGACAAAGTATTTAACATATATAATTGTGAATAATATAATAAAAGAACTTACATGCTATTGTTACAGAAATGATATAAGTAAAACAAGAAGAAAAGGAACATTTTCTCTACCAAAACACAAAGTGACCAGAAAAAAATTTTTACCACAGAGAAAAAAAATTTTGGCCAAATGTTTTCCATGAATTAAAAAACAAACTTAGTAAACAAATCACACTGATGAACAAACACCACAAGACAGGGGAAAAAAGTCAGGGGCTAGAGGATCAGAAAGATGGAAGAGACAAAATGGGAATATAGACAGAGCTCAGGAAGGAAGCAGCAATAATTCATCATAGCATCACAGAAATGAAGACAAACTTGGAAGAAGCACCGAAGAAAAGACCCTGTAGATACACAGTAAGAGACACAGAGGCTAGAAAAGAAGAAATAAGCACTAGGAAATAAAAATAAAACAAGTGTTAAATGGGATAAGAGAATAATAGATATAGAAGACAGGCAAAAAGATGCATGTATAATTAGAGTCTTTAAAGACATAAACTGAAATAATGGAACAGAATTTAATTCAAAAATATAATAGTTAATCTGTGCAATTAGAAAGAATTGAAATCTACATAATGGAAAGGAACACCATTTGGCTGAAAAAAGAAGTAGCATCTCTTTGAAGGGGGAAAATTAATTCAACTGGGACTCATTTTTTCACAACCATATTCTGTGTCAGAAGAATGTGGAACAAGTTATAGAAGAGATATACTCAGAGAAAGAGAATGTCACCAGGGACTTAATATTCAGCCAAATCTTTACCCAAAATTTCCAAGGAAAGAAAAGAAAGAAAAAAGTCATTAAATATGACAACAAATTCTGTTAACGAAGCTGTAGGGAAACAAGGGAAACAGGTACTCACTCTGATGGTGAAATTATTAACTGGTACAAACTTTATAAAGAGTCAATTGCTAACATTGATCAAATTTAAGAAACGTGTACACTTGACAGAGCAATCTCACTTCTAGGAATTATTCCAATGACATGATTACCTATATGTGAAATGATATATTTTCCAGTTTATTCAGCTCATTGTATTACATTAAGATAAAAAAACAACCAAAGTCCATAAATTATTTATATCCACATAGTACATAGTGATAAAAGCATATGAGGAAATGTTTTACTTGCTGATATAGATAGATCTCCAAGATACATTGTTAAATAAAAAATTACAGAACGGTGTGGGTAATAAATGATACAGGTAAAATAAAATTATGAAAAATAAGGCATTTGCTTTGTTTCTGCTTGTACATGTATTAATAAGTTCTAGAAGAAACAAAAGAAACCACCAATGGCAGTTATTTTGAGGGCAAGGTGTGGATAGGGGAAATGGAGGATGTGCAAAACACTAAGATTTTCACTATATACCTTTTTAGGAATTTGGGGGTTTTAGTTCGTTGGAGTTTATTACATATTCAAAAAGAAAGTGAATAAATTTAATGAAAAAATGTATAATATATACAATAGGTGAAGTACTTAAACACATATTCCCAAGCTCACAAATTCCTTTTTAAGAAGCTTTTGTAAAGTCAACTTAGAAAAATACCATATTCATCGTATAATCTTCAATAATAGTGGTCGTATTCTAAGAAATAAAAAACCTCAAACAATGTTCTGTAACCCTCCCCAGCTATGTAGCTCTGACATGTGACAAAGTAATGTCACTATACTTGCTTCAACCTAAATTGGAACATGTGACAATCCTATTGAATAATTAAAACAAAACAATAAAAACACCACCAACAACAAAACCTTGCCACTACCATTAGTCATCATTTAAGATTTATTTTTTTTAACACAATGGAATATTTTTAAAATTTATTTATTTTTAAAATTTATTTTTGTCTATGTTGGGTCTTCATTGCTGCACACGGGCTTTCTCTAACTGCAGTCAGCAGGAGCTACTCTTTGTTGCAGTGTGTGGGCTTCTCATTGCGGTGACTTCTCTTGTTGTGGTGCAGGCTTCAGTAGTTGTGGCACGAGGGCTCAGTAGTTGTGGCTCATGAGCTCTAGAGCACAGTCTCAGTAATTGTGGTGCATGGGCTTAGTTGCTCCACTGCATGTGGGATCTTCCTGGACCAGGGCTCAAACCCGTGTCTTCTGCATTGGCAGGTGGATTCTTAACTACTGTGCCACCAGGGAAGTCCTAAGGTTAAAATTTTTTAAGGACCACTTCCTATATATAGGACCTGTTGAAGTCATTGCTGTTTATGTGGCAGAACTGTTCTATCTCTGTCATCACTGCAATACTGGTGAATTTTTACATGATCTATGTCATGTAAAAACTACTAAATCTATTTTAGGGTAGGGTGGTTACACATAATGCAAAAATTACACAAAGCACCTTACTGAGAAAAAGTGTTCTTTAAGTTAGCCACATATGAAAATCACTGCAGAACACATTCAAAATATGATAAAGGAAAAAATTATTGAACCGTCATTTTCCAGATATACATAGTGGCTCTCACTCCTAAAATAATACATATTTAAACTAGCAAAATGGTAATACTCTGTGAGTCTATTTGTGTATTACAGAAGAGATTTCAGAAATATCAAATAGGACTTCCCTTAAGAAAAAAAAAGTGAAATGGAAATTTGAGAAATTAAAAAAAATGATATATCTTAAAAAAAGAAATACCAAATAGTTTCTCCATTTTTATAGTTAGAAAAAAATATTTTCTTCCATTTTATTGACCAGGAAGTACAACTAAAATATTACTTCTGGACAGCCCTAAAAGTAAATTTCTGGTGAATTCTGTTGACATCCAGCCTTTATAGGCAAAGTACAGTGTTTATCTTTTGGGTAATACAATGTCACACTCATAATGGATCCTGGTTATTATTTCCAAACAGGAAATTAAAATGTAGGAAAATCTACCGGAAAATCAAATTAACATTACTAAATTGAAAACATGGTGATTAAATATCTTACGATGAGAATAATCTTGCCTGCTTAATAAAACCTTTCATTTAATTTAATAACTTACAGTATTTTCTCATAAATAGGGTATTTCAAACCCATTTGTATTTCTTTCGAAAAACATCATTTTTTGGAATCAGTAGTGCCATGCATCTGCAGTGCATTACCTAGTATTTCAAAACATTCTTTTGAAAGACTTCCGTAAAGTCAAATCATGTGTTTTGCTTTTTCTTTGATTTTTATCTCAAGTCTCTTAATTACCATCTAAAGTGATTCTATATATTTTATTCAAATATATGATAATTAACTGGGCTGAAATTATGTGCAATGTAAGTTGCTGTCAGATGAAACGTCAAATTGCAATACGCAGTACAAACCAAAGTAAATTATTTCCTTGAAATTGATGTATCTTCAGTTTACATTGACAATGATATAAATACTAAAGCAGCCATTTTGACCAAAGGAAGCTGAAAAACATATTATTGAGCATGAGCTGTTAAATGAAGACTGAAAGAATAGATGAATAAGTTTCCAATTCTTTATGTGACAGCTCAATGGTTCTACTTTTAAATTAACGCTTGGGGCTTCCTTGGTGGCGCAGTGGTTGAGAGTCCCCCTGCCGATGCAGGGGACACGGGTTCGTGCCCCGGTCCGGGAAGATCCCACATGCCGCGGAGTGGCTAGACCCGTGAGCCATGGCCTCTGAGCCTGCTCGTCCCCGCAACAGGAGAGGCCACAACAGTGAGAGGCCCGCGTACGGTAAAACAAACAAACAAACAAAAAAACCACTTAATTATTCTGTTTATAAATCTGTTTATATGATATATGTTTCCATTTTATTCAATAGCTAATTACACCACTTGCTAATAGAAGTTTAATTTATAAAATATGTTAAAACATTTCTATTTTCTCAAAACAGTAATTGTAGAAGCTGTAATAAGCAGTGCTTATCCTATTAGAATTGATGAATCCTAATATTCTCCAAAAAGAGAAAAAAAAGCACAAAATATTAGAACATAGACACATATATTTGGATCATTCAAAAAATAACTTTCATGTGCAATTGTAATGTGAAAATTTTATTGGTCACAACTAAATATTTTTCCACTCATTTGTATTACCTGAGAATCCCTTCCACATGCTTACCATAGAAATATAAAAGGCATAAATATAATGCTTCTTTGGAAAGGGAGTAGATTTTAATCAACAAAATTTATGAATGGTTTCTACTTTCCACATTTAAAATCCCTTTAAGTTTTTGCTGCTATTGGAAAAGAAGACAAGTAAAACTCATCAAAACAGTGAATGACAAAATATCCAGTAATATTGATTTTTATAGAAAATCACCTAAAACAACAAAAAACCCTATTATTCCAAAATTTTCTTATGAAATGGTGATGGGATCATGACAAGCAGGTGATAACCACTCTGGTTTCTCACTTTATAACTTTGAGTCTATGCTCATTATTGAAAAAAAAATACAAATTATTTTAGAGAAGATTCTAACTGTAGGTCAATAGGGCATAACATTGTCCAGCATGATCATCTAGAACAGTTTTCAAAGACAGGTGATTTTGTCCCCCACAGGGGACTTTTGGTGATATCTGGAAACATTTTTATTGTCATGGCTTGGGGTGGGACAGATTGACAAAGATTGACTCTCTCCTTGAACAAACTTTAATCAGGCTTCTCTGAGCCCTCTTCTCAACTAGGTCACTACATTGGCATCCGTGTCCTTGGCCTGATGAGTCCAGTTATCAAAGAATCCTGCTAAGACAGTTTATTGAGAGCCTCAGCCTCTCAACCCTTGATATCTGATCTGACTCCTCATCTCTTACTCTTGATATCTAAACCCTTAGCCTGCTTTTAGCAAGAATCTTAAGCCAGTTTAGCAAGAATTCCCTTATGTCTGGTACCTAATCAGGTGTCCTCTAGTAATTTTCAATCCACTGACCCCTTCATTCAGCTCCTTGGCCACAGGTCTTCAGCTGTCTCAGAACTGAGTTCAACCTCTCTCTTATGGCAACAGTCTTGACCTCTATTGTTATATTCTTGAATAAAGTCCTCCTTGTGTCTTTTAATGAGTGTCCAGTGCAATGTTTTGTAAAAATTGTTAGAATAATTTACCTTTAACAGGATAATGTTGGCATCTAGTATGGGTGGGGACCAGAAATGCTGCTAAGCATCCTACAATGCACAAAACAGCTCCAAAACAAGGAATTATCCAGCCAAAGTGTCAATAATACCTGGTTGAGAAACCCTATTCTAGAGAGATCAGAATGGCTGACAAACATGTGACCTAAGGTGGTCTTCTACACATATTTGCTGTAAAAAATTAAGCCAGCTTGCATATAGATTGCATTTTCTTTTTAAGATCTGCTTGTATTGGTAACCCATACTCAGTGCTAGAATTTGGGAAATTTGTAGGTAGGAAAGCTGCTGGACCTAGCCCTAACATAGTGGTTGTTGCTTTCGGAATCAATGGATATGCCTCTCAATATGAGTGAAGAGATGTTTGAAATTTGACTGTTGGAAGAAAGCAGACTAGCAAGAACATCCCTGCAAGGGATGGCATGGTCAGACTTAAAAGAGTGACACTCTTTGGAGCAGAAACAGTAACTGTGGACTGCTCATACTGAGATCTCCCTAAGTCAAGCATTAGAATAAACCTTAGCAGTAAAGAAACCCATAGAATGTTAAGGTAATTCAAGCAAGGACTTCAAGAGACAGGCAACTCTTGAACTTTCTGCTCACAAGTGTGAACTTGTAAATAACTGGAAAATTAATCTAAGGAAATTAACAAGAATGAAATAAATATAACTATGTGTCAATTATTAAATTGAATGATATAGACATTAATGTTATAGTAACACAGAAACAAAGATTAATAGTCACAGAAAGATTAATAGTCACAGATGGTTTAGTAGAAGAGGACAGAAGATTTGGAGATGAATAATATATGTAAAATACAATTTAGCTCAATTCTGGAACAATGAAATTCCTCAAAAAAAAAATAATAATAAGAGCAGCTATCACTGTTTTCCTGCTTTTCTTTTAAACATGTTCAAATGTAAGTTAGTTAGAAGAGAAGGGAAAGAAATGCCAAGTTATAAAGATTGAACTGAGGAAAATGAAATAGAGATATATAGAAATAAAGTATAGACCGAGCTTAGCATGATGCTTTTACAGATTGGATCTAAATTGATAATGATAATTATTGAAAGTATCAGGTTTTTGTTAGACTTTGAAACATTATGTGCATCACTGAGTGTCAAGTACCTCAACTCTCACCAGTTTAAAGTCCCCTTCTATGCTTCAGGCAGATTGAAATATTACATGTCCCTGTTTACATAGTGACCCTTGGTCCCCTTCGATTTGTTAAGACTTTATTTTTTACAAAGTAAAATGGAAGGAAAAGTACAGAGATATCCCATATACCTCCTGTCTCCACACATGCACAGCGTCCTACATTATCAACATCCCCTACCAAGGTGGTACCTTTCTTACAACTGATGAACCTACATTGACAATTCATAATCATTCAAAGTTCACAGTTTACATTACAGTTCACACTTTATGTTGTACATTCTATGGCTTTGGACAAACGTATCCAACATCATTGTATTATCCAGAGTATTTTCACTGTCTTAAAAATCCTCTGTGCCCCACCTAATCATCCCTTCCCACCCCTCAAACTTCTGGCAACCACCAATCTTTTGACTGTCTCCATACTATTGCCTTTTCCAGAATGTCATATAGTTGGAATCATATATTATTTAGCCTTTTCAGATTGGCTTTTTCCACTTAGTAAAATGCTTTTAAGTTTCCTCCATGTCTTTTCATGGTTTGATAGCTCACTACTTTTTAGTGCTGAGTTATATCCCATAGTCTGGATGTACCACAGTGTATTTATCTACCCCTTATCATTTACCGTGGTGTTCTCTCTTTCTAGAACACCTCTTCCTAACCCTTTGCCTTAGCAACTTCTCCTGGTATAGTCAAAACCCTTACCCTATGGTCACCATCTTCTGCAAGTCTACCTTGACTACCCTATATTTTTATGTGAGTAAAGCATCCTTTTTCTTTCTTTCTATAACTCCCCATGTTCGTTATACTTATCACCCTGCTTTGTAATTGTTTGTTTACTTATCTGTGAGGACTTTCTCTTTCACTAATCTCATAGTTTCTGGTACAGTGCATTACATTCAGGGGAAGTCAATAAGCATTCCTCACTGACTGTCTCTGCTTAAGAGCTTTAGGTAAAATAATTACCTTCAGTAATTACAAACACACCCATACAAAGCAAATGCTTAAAGACAAGAAAAAAAAATTTTGTCAAGGCAAAGAAAGAAGGCTAAGGAAAACTTTTCTTTATTATTTATTGTAGGCCTTTGTAAAAGATCTTTAACTTCCTTTTTTTCTATTATGAAACATGGAATGCTTTACACCAGTCATCAAATACCATTATTTGTTTAATATAGGTTACTAACACAGATTTTGGCATGAAGCATGCTCTACAACATGCAAGCATTCTGGAACCAGACAGCCTGGCTTAAAATCCTGACTTTACTGCTTATTAACAAATTAATTTCTTTGCCCAAGTTTCCTCTTCTAAAACAAATTCAATGAAAGTGTGGTGGGGAATAAAAACAAAAATAGTAGCTCCCTGGAGTTACTGTATTAAACACTAAGTGAATCATTAAATGTAGAGTGCTTGTAAATATGTCTGGCCAGCGTAAGTGTTCAGTAAGCGTTAGATATTATTTTATGATAAAACAATATATTTTAGATAATGCATTTTCTTACCAGTGTTCAAAATACAAGAATTGTTTGTAATATTGAATGTAATACTAACAACAAGTGTTTATCTTCTCTGCTTTATGAGACCACATTAAAAATAACAGTAAAGAAAACAAGTGCAAATAGGTATGCCAAGTGCTTTCCATTTGCCCTGCCATATTTACAATCTGCTTTTCTCTATGCTTTTTGTGAAACACATCTATTATCTTTTGCTTTGCATTTTTTTCTGGCCAGTGGAAGGGACTTAAAAATTAGAAGGGAGAAGAGTGAGGTTGGGTATTATTTCCCTAACCCCATTCATGCCATATCATTAGGAATTAGCAAGTTCACTGAGCCTACAGCTCTTGTTGGAAGATTCTCTACTAGACACGGATACTTTCTCTGTGTTCTAAAAATTTTTCTTTTCTTTTTCCCGGTCAGTACGTGTATTAGTTTTCTTTTGCTGCTGTAACAAATTACCACAAACTTAATGGCTTCAAATGACACAAATGTGCTATCTTTCAATCTTGCAGATTACAGGTCTGACTGGGCTAAAATCAAGATGTCAACAGGGCTACATTCCTTTCTGGAGACTTTACTGAAGAATCCATTTCCTTGCCTTTTCCAACTCTTAGAGTAACAAAGAAGAACAAACCTGACTCCATATTGGATCTATTCCTTTAGCTCTAACCTTCATGTCCTGTTGCCTGTGCTTAGTCATGCTGGATCTGCACTCTTGTAAAAGAATGTTACCTATAGCCTGAGATATACAGGATAGCCCATTCTCAAGGTTCTGCCTCTCAGGCTTGACCTTTAAAGGTGTGACACTTTTCATTCATATGGAGATAAAAAGTTGCAGGATAGAGTATAGCATTTGTCTTGTTGGAGGTTTACAGGAACACTGTGACCAGACCTCTGAGGACAGCTGCAAGCACAAAATATTCTGGCACCAAGAAGTTTGCAAAACCAATCACATTCCCTCCCCTTGTAGTACAAAACAAGCCTAAATTCTAATTCCAGTAATATGGTTCTTTGGGACACTAGTACACTATCATCTCAGTCTGCTGGCTTTCTGAATAAAGTCGCTATTCCTACCCTAACACCTTGTCTCTCAATGTATTGGCCTGTTGTGTGGTGAACAGTATAAGCTTGAACTCAGTAACACCAGAATCTCATAGCCCTCTTTCTTCATCTTTCTCCAAAGCCAGCACATTTCATCTCTGTGAAGACTCTTCCACAGTCATTTCTCCTCTGACCATAGCCAGCAAAGGCTCTCTACTGTTAAGAACCTATATGATTAGATTTGGTCTGCCAAGAGAATACAGAATAATCATCCCATTTTTAAAGCCCTCAAGTTAATCATATCTGCAAAGCTCCTTTCACCATATAAGACAAAAGGTTCTGGGGATTAGGATGTGAACATTTTTCAAGGCACCCCTTTTTTCTGTTTACCTCACTTCTAGACTGGTATTATCCCCACCTGTTGCTAGCCCTGAGGTACTGCAACATCACTTGATGTTTCTCTGCCTACACATTTATGAATAAGATCTTTATAAACCATCCATTTTGAGTGTGCAAGGATACTGACAATCCCACAAAGAGAAAAATGTATTGGAGAGAGTATATCAGTGAAAAATAGATTATACAAATCTTTATAAGAGTGTAAGGCAATGTAAAATTGGTAGCTGGGTTAATAGTATGTAGAAAGCAAAAGACAAAAGGATTTTCAGAATGAGACGATGATGTGAAATAAGCCAAATACTGTTGAGAAATTTCTGAGAAGATTAGGGAATATAGGAACCAGCTGTCCTAACCAGAAGGTGAGGACAGAGTGGAACATTCAAACCCAGGGGTGTTGAATAAACATCTGCACAATGTATTCACTATACTTTCAGGTAGAACAATGGAGAGAATGAATTTTCTAGAGACACTGAGTGGGCAAGATTCTTAATTTGTAGGCACCTAGAAAAAGAGAGGGCAGTAGTGAAGGACTGGAAGTTTCTCTTCTCAGGAAATAGTTATTCATTCAACCAGCTTTGCCTTACTCCTAAAACCCCAGCAGGTAGGGCTGTAATTTCTAGTGTTGGAGATTGAAGAATCTATCTTGGAAGTAAAAAATATACCTATGTTAAAGACCTGCATATACTGACATTTTAGGTCTTCTCTGACAAAATTGCCTTCTCATTCTTACAGTCACCTACCGAGAATCAGGTATCATCCTAGTATACAAAATGTCATTGGCCATGTTAAAGGATAGGTTCAGACCTTAACAAGAACAGAGGCTTTGAAGAAAGTCCACCTAGAGAACAACCCTCTAGATTTTTTTTTTAAATTCTAAAGTATCTATAAAAAATTTCAAACATCCTATCATACATAGCCAATGAAATTTCCCAGAAAAATCAAGCAAATAGAAACAAGGACTAGGGGGCTGAGGTTGAGGGTCAGATACTTACTCCCTTTCCTATCTGTTGGCTTCTAGAGTACATGCATGGGAATTAAGCTCCAGATGGTTTAGTGTTCATTGTGGAAGCAGCATCCATAGGTAGCAAGAGTCCTGTGCACCAGTCAGTGTCTTTAGTGGTAGAAAGCAATGCTTCATGGTCTTGCTGTGTGTGGTACCTTTTTCTGTCTTCTCTTATTCCTGCACTTCTTCTAATCTGGCTCAGCAGGCTTCACAGTGATGCAGTGAACTTCCTCGGACCCTACACATAAATTTCTGTTCTGCTTATGTTAGCTAGATTTGGTTTTTCTTCCTTGTAACTGAGATCAATGAATCACAAAATTTATTACCCTTTTAGTACTATTTGACTTTTAACTATGTGTGTAGTAATTTTAGATGAAAAAATAAGAAGAATTACCGTGGAGAAAGGCTTTATTTATAGCAAAATTCTAGGATGTTTGGATTTAATTTTTCCAAGTAGAAAATAACTTGTCTACTGTTAGCTTTGCCGAGGAAGGTATAGATCAGGCAGTGATAATTTTTGAAGAATCTATGCATTTGGGGACTTGTATGAGGTCTAAAATATTATAATTATTAATGATTAGTATGCATTTATTAAACTTCTTAAATAAATAAAAATAATTTTTCATTATGTCATAGAACATTATAATATTTTCATTATTGTTCTTTTAAGGTGTAAATAATTATTCTTTCAAAAACCACTCTGTTCTATCAGTTCTTCCTGTTTGATCTGCTGAGATAACTTGCCTCCCTTTTTTCAGTGGTAATGTGATTTTTTTTCCTAGAAGTTCCTTGTATAAATAACAAACTCCTCTGCTCTGGTCAAGCATGATAAGGCAGGAAGGAAATGCTTAAAATGTTTAGGTTTAAATAATCGGTCTCTCAATTTCCTTTTCTTCCTCCCACTTTTTCTCTCTCCCTCCGTCCTTCCCTTCTTCTGTTCCTCCCAGTACATGCACGCGCACACACACACACACACACACACACACACACACACACACACACACACGGCATTTCTTTGTAATTCATCCTCATTGCTACTTAATGAAGACATTTTGTATAATATTGAACACTAACTTAAACTGGTATACAATACATTTTATGCATCTAGAAAGTATGTGAAAATTTAAAGCCCTAGCTTTCTAATATTCATATCTATTACTAAAATCTAAAAAAAGAGTTTTTCTACTTATATTTGTAGAAATGTTTTTCTTATGAACTAACTTATTTGAGAATATGTTAATTACTGGGGAAAAAATGAATGGAAAAATCAGATAGGTGTGTTATTCAAGTCATACTAGAAAATGCCATATTTTGTTTATTTTGTTAAGTCCCAAGCAAAAGCTGCATAGCCTTTTTTTGTGCTCTGTGATTAGAACAAACATCTGAGCTGTGTACAGCATTTTATGAGAGCATATTATAATCAATCTAATCCCATTACACTGGGTAAACAAATTAGCCCTAAAATTGCTGAAATTTATCATGGATTCCAATAAATGTTCATGCATTATTTGCTCTGCTCTCCTTAAACATGTGTTGCTAAGCCTATTTTAGGCTTCCACATGAGGATTAGCCTTTCCAATCACACTGAAAGCCAGATTGCTTAACTACAGCACAGAGTGTCATGCTACAGATAATCCATGCCCTTGATTAATGCTCTTATAATCAATTGCTGTCTGGAAGTGACTCCTTTCCATCACACTCTTCACAAAAAGAGCAGATGGTATTTAAAAGGTTATGGCAGGAGGGCATTACAGAGGTCAAATGGAACATCGATCAAGTGGGCAGAAACATTGCCTTTTTTCTTCTTTTTTTCTTCTTATCCTACGAATCCATAAAGGAATGTGGTGTATGAATTATAGTTTGATCTATAGTTCAAGCACCAAGATATTTTCTTGTTTCATATTTCTGTGTTGTTTTGGGTAATGAACCTGGAAATTGGATTCCTTGCCTGCCAATAAAAAATTATACCAATATGAGCATCTAAAACAAATAATTCTTAGACACAGGAAGATTTTTTTTCAAAAAGTTTAATGCAGCCAGAGGGTTCCAGCTTAATAGAGACTTTAATATAGAGTAACTCTCGGATCAGTTTTTACAGAGGTAATGGCTTTATTTCTAGAAAATCACACCAAATTTTCATTTTTATGTGAAATTAAATGTAGTGCTATGTGTAGAGGTTTTCTCTCTCTCTTCCTGTCCTTTCTCACACTAGTGACAGTCTATTATATATTTTGAAATGATCAGTTCCCTTTTTAATTGGTATGCTTACATTCTAATGAGGCAGAGTCATGGTAGGGAGGCTGCATTTCCATGTTCAGATTACGAAGATTGAAACTAAGTAAGAAAATGTCAGCATAAGGTTCTTTAAAACTGAAATACATTATTTTAATAAATGAGTGCCTTCAGATACATAGATTCAGATGCACTGATCATGAATAGGTCACTTCTACACAATGTAATTATGATAAAGATATTCATTATATAAATAAAGAGAATAGGCACCCTCGAGCTTATGGAGAAAAAGAAAAGCTTTTTGAACAAAGGCTTTGGTAGAAGGTTTATGATACCAGACATCTGTAGACCTTTCTATTGTTCAAAGTGCTATTACATGCATTATCTAGGTAGTCACTAATAATTTACTAAGTACCTACTCCATAGGTAAGTGTTAACTATTTGGGGATGCAAAGACATTGTCTCTATTGTCAAATAGTTTAGGTATATTTGGGAAGGAAAGCACTATACAAAAAGTAATATGAGAGACACGGATGTAGAGAACAAACATATGGATACCAAGGGAGGAAAGTGATGGAGCGGAGTGGTGGTGTGATGAATTGGGAGATTGGGATTGAAAAAAAAAATGTGGAATTGGAATAAACTAAAAAGAATAGAAAAAAAAAGTAAAATGACATTATTTGACAGTTATTCAAGAATTTTCATAAGAGAATAGTTGGTTAAATGTCAAATGAATGGTCCTCAGAATAATGTTATTATGAAGTCACTAGAGACAGAGATGCCTGTGGTCTAGACTGGCCAAAAGAAATTCAGATTTCTGAAGAAAAGTTTTCAGAATGAATAGCATTTAGAAAGTCATTGAATCCAGAAAGGCAATGCAGAGAAGATAAGGTGGAAGCAAACACACCAAAGTGGAATATCCTTGACTAATTTAGGCCAATAGAGTTGCAGTGGAAATTTCACACAGCAGGCATATTTGAAAGTCTATTGAGGCCAAATTGTAAAGGAGCTTAAACGCTGTGCATAAATGTTTGAACTTTATGGCATATGCAAATGTTTTTGATAGAGGGAGTTTTCTTTCACCTAAGTGTAGGCTATTTCTTTCTAGTAATATGCAATGTGTTTCCAGTTTTCTAATTTTAGCTTTTACAAACATATATGGCTTTCAGTCACATCTTAGCTACTAGTATCGATGAATCTGAAACTAATAAAAACTATTTTGCTAGATGCTAACAAATCTAATCTTTCAAAAAGTCTAATTTATGTCAAAGGATTGGAGACCACTCATTTTAAGTTTGTGACATACATTACAATAGGAGACAGGAGTAATCAGGAGGGTTTCATTGATAGAGAAAGATACTGGACTTTGAAGGGTTTGTTGAGTGACTACAGTACACCAGGCTTTGTGAACAACAGACCTCATAAAATATGGACCCTCCCTCTCAGGAGTTTTCAATCTAGTGGGCAAGGCAGGCTGCTGTATAGAGCATGGTAAGTGTTAGAAATCCCGTAAGGAAGACATATGACAGGGGCCCAGATGACATCTTGGAAACGAAGTGCAAGCTGAACTTGGATAGGAACATGAACTTCAGCAGTGTGTGAGAGAGGAAAATGCCAGAATGGACTGGGGGAGTTGTTCACATTGCAAATGCTTTTACCCAACCTAGATAATCTGAAAGAGCTCTGGGTCAGGACAAGGGGCCCTCTTTCCAACCCACTGAGAATCACTGCATTTAGCCTAGAAAAAGGAAGATGAATAAAAGGACTGTATATTAGAAATATCAATGTAAAATGGGAGAGTGGAAATAGGAAACTCAACTAAAATTTGTCTTAATTCTGGAGATGAAGGTTATATTCTCTCCTGTGTGATCCCTTGAGACATCAATATTATTCTGGCTTTCTCTATATGAATGATAGGTAAAAGGCAGTAAATTCCCAACATGATTAAAGTACAAAAACTTTAAACTTATATAATAGAAAAAAACTGGGGCCGCTATCTGGCTCACACTAATTTCCCTAGAGGCCATGTCTGAGCCTGTTACCCTTGGGAAGCTGTTCCTCCCTCTTCAACCCTCACCCTATCAGGGACAATAAAAATAAATGGGAGATACAACGATCTGTCTCCCTGGCCACAGTGATTGGTTTAATGTGACTGTGACTGAATCAATTGATCTTTTTGTCAGTACTTTTCCAAAAGAGAAGCTGGGACATGGAGACCTCTTACTTTCTCAGTAGACAGTGCTGTGAAATGTAAGCCCAAAATAAGGGACTGCCCTGTCTGAGGTTCCCATCATTGTTTAACAAAATGATGGCAACAACTTTGAAGTTAATTATATTAGCATTAGATAAATCCTTAGGATTTGACATGCTAATGCCTTATTTTTTCTATGCATAAACTCAGCCACACATTTGACAAATATTTATTCAGCAACTGCTATGCATGAGGTGCATTTGTATGTGTGCATGGGATACGTAGAATCAAATTTATCTCATGCCTCAAAAGTCAGTTTTTGCTAAAATACTTTTATACATGATGGTTACTCCCTATTCTCCCCACTGTGATAGTACTTCAGGCTGTGTTCATATTCTTTATGATCTACAACATGCATTATAAAAAGGAACATTCCAACAAACACATAAGTTTGTGTTGAATTACTGTGTGCCATGCAAATGAGTATGCTTACACGTTACTGGGCATAAATATGAATCTCTATGCCAATAGATAACATCAGCTCTGAAAAAGGGAGCTGAGCCTTTGCACATTACAGATAACTATATTTAATCTTTTCACCTGTATTAAAGTAATAGACACAATAGTCAGTGTTACAAAAATATCTTCATTGGGAAAAAATGGTCTCTGATCCAATTTTTGCAAGGTTATTTACCTGGCAGCCTTATCTTATGACTTCTTTTTTTTTTTTTATCCTTTCAGCCTTAATAAGGGTGGAACATTTATTAATAAGCATGAATTGTTAGCATGATTTGTACATGGCAGTTTTCATGGTAAACAAAATTTATTAATTCTAAATAATTCATTAAGTGCTAACTTTGAAATTTCCTCTATTCATTACCAGTTTGATATACAATTAATGACATGTAATTTGTGATACTGGATGGTGCCCTTTTTTTGGTATACTTACGAAAACCCTGTAGACCTTGGAAGCTCATTGAGCTAGTGAGCTAGAGAATACAAACAAGCTCCTACATGATCAGGCTTATCCCAACTGTAGAAGGATTGCCAACTCCTGTGATGTTCCTGCATATTTCTCCTTTAATTAGAGTAAACAAAATAGACATGAGCTGCTTGTGATGTGCACTGCAGGAACAAAGAGCATTAAGTACATCATTGTGCTCCATAAAAGAATTAGAGTGATGATGCTTAAGAGAGAGCCTGGTATCAAGTGGATCAAAATTTTTATTCAAGAATGTGCTTAAAGACAAATGAGTCTGTATTTTATACCAATGCTACCTTCATAATAAATGCTTGGAATATTTTTGACTCTTTACTGAAACAGAAATGTACAAAGCATAAGTAAAATAGCCACTTTAGTTGACCTGAAGCCTTTTTTTCTCTAGAAAGTTTTGTGCTTAATCTTGTGGAGGGAAAGAGCAGTCATGCTCAGAAGTTGGTGCTCATCCTTCACAGTTATCAGTAGAGGAAGAATATTCTGCTCAGGAAAAATAGAATGTTTATTATAGACTTATTTATATTTATGATTTTATCAAAGCAGTACATATATATGGTAAGTAATCAAATGTATAAATGATTTACAGAGAAAGCAGTAGTATGAAATCACAATTCTATTTACTTTGTGTTACCTCCTTGTTTTTATTTTTGTTATTGGTGACATCATAATTATATAAAACATACTTCAATTTCTAATTGATCTCCTGCAGACTATATAATTGTGAATAATGAGAATGTAGTTTATTTATGCAAACTTTCTTTCCTCTGAATTTCTCCATATGCTAGATACTTATATGACTAATTTTTTTTTATTTTATGGCAGCTTCCGTAAATAAATAATACTCTTAGAACTATATTAAACATTATAATGAGAGAGTCAGTCTTTGAAATTAGGTCTCTTCCTTCAAATGCTGTGTCCTCCTCAGGGGGGACTAGGAAAAGAAATGAGACCACACTGGGGAAAGGCAACTAATCTGAGGTGGACTAATCTGGGCAGGAGAATTGCCCACAAGTGAAGTGCAAAGGATCAAAAAATGAGTTCAGATCATAGACAAGTATTAAATAGTATTATAAGAATTTTTAATTTTATTTTGTAGACAACCAGTGGGTGCTAAAGTTTTCTTAGTGAATGGTAAAGTAATGAGTTTTAATAGCATGTGTCTAGTGCTGCCTTAGAAGTTGACACTAAACTAGAAAGTGCCAGAGACAAAGATATCAGTTAAAAAAATATTGCAACAATTTAGCCCAAAGATGAAAAATTAGGTCCCTGGCAGTGAGAATAGTGAAGATTTATGAAAAATAAGTGGACATATCCTTACTTGGACTTAATAACTAGTTGAGTGTAAGGTTGTAAAAGTAGAAGTCAGTAAAAAGAAAAACGTATCTATGACGTTTTTGTGATGACGCTGAAGTGTCCAGCTCAAGTTTGCCTTTAAGTCAGAGATTATACAGAAAATGGAATATGTTTGGGTGAGATTTTTTGGTCCATAGACAAGTTTCCTTAACCCAAGAAAAACCTTTTCTCGCCAAAGAGCTAGAGGGGACACAGAGACATGCAAGCTTGAACTCTTCTTCTTCCTCTTGCTGTGAATTCTGAATCTATACCTATTAACACCCCTCCAAGAGCAAGCAGCTGCTGAGGCTTCAGGCTGTTGGAGAGAAGGGTTTGTAGAAGAACTTAGGCTCTGTGACAAACTGACCTTGAGAATAGATGGAGAATATTTCACCCTTTGGCCTGCACAAGAGTCCTGGGACCAGTACTGGAAAGATTTAGAGCCATGCATAACACCAAGAAAAGAACACTGTCTCATTCTAAGATCACAGATAAGAGTTAAGAGGGCCCAGGGCTGCATATTACTGACTTGTTTTGTGACTCTAGGTGAAGCACGTAAATCCTCCATTTAAGTGTTTCCACAGGTCCCTATCTTGATAAGGAGGTTTCCTCAACTTAGTGTCTCTATTCCTTTTCTACTTCCTCACAGTATTCTTCATCCTTCCTTTGGCTTTTGGAGAAGAGCAGGTTCTAATGCTTTTAACCATTTCATTCTTCATGCTCTGCTTAAAACTCTGCAAGATGCAATTGATAGCCTTGCAAAACAAACTTTTCCTAGGGAAGTGGATGACTTTTCATGCTCACTGGGATTAACATTTGGAAGTAGAAAAAAAAATCAGGCAGATGGGAAAAGAACCTGGATTCTTAGCCTATCTATGTAATAATGAGTTCCTTGCTATAAACCATATGAGTTAATTACATGCATAGGAACAATTTAATTTAATTTAATTGGAATGTGAACAGAGAGATGTCTGAAGGCATCAAATCACACCTGGAAAATAAAAAGTCGTAATCTTTCCCATTAAGTTAAACGAGAAAAGGCCCACTTTAAGAATGACTTGTGATGCCTTCAGCAAAATGACCTAAATTTTCCTTTTAAAATAGCCTACAATGTAAAATTGTTTATTCATCTTCAATATCCTGTATAGAGTTGAAAATCTAGATTATCTTAAATATGTATATTAAGGTCAATTTTTTTTTAAAATGTAAGTATATCCCCTAAATTATTGGCATTTGACAGATAAATGACTAAAAAAGTTGGATAAAAATATGCATTATCTGCTGTCAATAATTATTTAAAGTGCTGCATGCAAAGTTCTTTCATATTCATTACATGCTTTTACCCTGGTAAAAGTATTATCCTACCATATTTACCAATAAGAAAACATGAAACAGAGAAAACTTAAGTGGTTTTCTTTAAATCAATTAAGAAAAAATGACATTAGAATTTATATTTCCCAACCTGCTCTTTGTTTTCAATTACATCAGCCAATCAGAATACATCTACATGTTTATAACCATCTTTGTTATCTTATCATTATTAATTCATTCATGATCGGCTAATGTTAACTTTATTCCAAATACTTACATTTGTCTTTTTGCTACTGTTTTCTTTTCCTCTGGGAAGATCTATTGCCTCTCCATACATAGTGCACTCTCCTAAACTTATGGAAAGGGAAGTAATTGACTTACTCTCAAGTAGTGATCAAGTAATCCTCAATTCAACTGATGATTTTTGTTTATGGTAATTATTTTCACTAGGAAGGCATAACTGGACCATCTGCCTCTTCCAAAACTGATTTGTGTCTGGAATAGGCAGACAGTAAATATGTAAATTTATCACCCCATCTCCCAACTCTATTGAACACAATAAATTTAAGTTTAACTTCATCCTGAGGGTCTAAAATCCCAACATCCAAATTTAGGACTTGTTATTATTTACGTATTACAGTCTATGACCACAATTTAAGACTCTTTGAACTTCTAGTCAATAATATTATTATTGTTGTGTCCTCCACAATGTAGTAGATATTCACTAGATAAACATTACCAAATGCATACCACAGCCAAACCTGGAGCTGGATGTTGCAAGGCAATTATTCTTCAGGTTTTCTCAAACCTAGAGATATGCGTTCCATCCTACTCCATTTTAGATATTGGTCTGTCTTACCCATTTTAGGAGCTAAAATGGATACTTGGATCATGTAAAGCAGTTCCTTCAGTAATATAATGATGAAGAGATGTAGAATACATCTCTTAAAAGCATGTACTCCAGAACAAGAGAGCTTGGGTTGGGTTAGAATCCCAGCTCTACCATTTTCAATTGTGGAACTTCAGGCAAGTTTTATCATATCTGATGCCCTTAGTATCATTAACATTAAATGTGTATCCACTTTATAGTATGTGTGATGGACAGGCTCTAAGGTGATCCTCTATGGTCCCCAACTCTGAGCATTCATTCCTTTGTGTAATTTCCTCTTCTGGAGGGTGGGAAGAACCTTTGAATTTGTTCTAACTAATAGCCTCTGGCAAAGGTGATGGGATGCCCCTCCAGTGATTACATTATATTATATTGACACAAATTTGCTAGAAGACATTTCCAGAGACTTACTCCCTTACTCTCTTTGGTCTTCTCACCAGTTAAAATGGGAATGTTATGGGGGATAAGGAGACCTTAAGCCTTGTAATCTTCTATTACGGGCTTTATGCTTGAAAGTCTTCTTTACTTATATGAGAGTAGTTAACTCTGAGAAGAGGTTTTGAGGGGTCTATTCAAATCTTGATGGGAGATGCACTATGAATTTTGCCAATATCAGCTGGAGATTTTGCCCATATGAAAGGTGGTTGCTGATTGAGTAGGAGTCAGGGGATTGAGATGATGACTGAACCAGTACAGTTTCAGTGAAGCAGCACCTGTTCTCAAAAGAATGGTCCAAAGTCTAGCCAGTTCAACTGAAACAGCCTGATATTAAAATTAAACCAAAATGCCAAATGAGTACTTGCATACAGAACAAGGCCTTAACCAGAAACAATAAAACCTCGAACTAGATTCCAAAAAAAGCCTGGAGAGGTTCAAGGGCAAAGATGGGGTGAGCTGGGATCCAGGCAAAAGAGGTTCCTTCAAACTCCAGGGTCGGTGAGGAAAGCAGTGAGCCACAATGTGCTCAATTGTAGGAACTGTACCTGTTTGCTCACTAGCACTGGAACCTTTCGAGGTCTTCTCTGGTCCACTTATGGGCCAGCAAAATGTTGACCTAAAACAAAAGGAATGCCAGATGTTTCTCTAGTAAAGATGGGTTTATTTGGGATTAGCAGAGAATACAATTCAGGGTCTGCAATCATAGCAAGCCCTGTGGGAGTCTCTCTGCATAACAAGGGAAGGAGAACACTTTTACAGAAAGAGAAAGGAGGTTGGGAGGGCTGTAGTAAACAAAAAGTCCACGGTTTTTATTTGACTGAGTTCAGGAGAAAAGAGGAGTCTTTCTTCTTCCTGTTTGGCTCTGCTAATATCACAGGGCATGAGAGCTCCCCTTCTGGCCTCCCTACTATATTTAATTGATTTTAAAATACTGTTTATTAATACATTACAAAGCCATCAGGGTGGGGTCTGCTGGCTCACTGGTTCCCTTCCCATATGTGAAAGGAAGGGAAGGTAAAGAAATACCAGAAACAGTCTCTTGCCTCCAAATGCACAGTGTTTTGACTTGACTGTACAGTTTGCTTGAAAAATGTTTCAGAGAAAAAAAACAACAGAAAATTAAATAACGTCTTTTCTTGCTTCTTTAATTTTGTTCTGTCTTCTAATTATTGTGTTATCTTGTACAAAATTCACTACAAAACTATTTGTAATTAATTTTTTAGGAGCAGGAAATGGGTCTCTTCAGAACACATTACCTCTATTTTCTGTCATTGCTCCTTTTGAGGGTGAAGACCTTTACCTTAAATTGTCCAAGTCCTTTCTCTCTATTGCCTTCACCAAACTCCCCTTGAACATTATAAAATTCTACAACATGTTGTGAATTTTAGTTCATATTATATTATATATCTTTGTGGTTTGGCCTTGTCACTAATTATGGAATATGAAAACTTCTAATGTCCAAGTAGATTCAAGAGTTTGCATCCACCAGCAGGTTGAAGATGTTTGAGCTGCAGGGTGATGTACTTGCTCAGGGTTCAGACTAAGTGCTTACAATAAGACCATAATTGTATTGATTTATTTTTGTAAGTTTTTTTCTTAAAAAAATAAAAATCTATATCAATTATATTCATGTTTATAAATATATTATATTCATGTATGTAGTTTATACTTATCCAAGATGTTCATATTTTCTCTGTCTCTCTCTTTTCTCCCTCTTTCTCTCTTTCACACACACACACACACACACACACACACACACACACACACTCCAGGCCTTCTCAACATTACATTGCTCACTGTCCTTGAAAAGATAGATGGGTAACTTATAACCATAATTATACGTACTCACTAGTCTAATGAAGAGAATTAGAAATGTGTACACAATAGCAATGCAGGAGAGAGGAATCATAATTAGCAACTATTAATCTAATAGAGAGAAAAAGAGATGGCTTGAATAATTAACACTTGCCACACAGAGTGATCATTTAGATAAGGATGACTGAAAAGACAGCAGCATTACTTAGCTTTCCCCACCGGCAAAGAAAACCAGAGGAAAACAAAATGAATCTTTGGCCCAGACAGCAGCCATCATGTTTACTGAGCTGTGGTGAAAGTAGCCTGTTTAGATATCCATAATTCTCCTTTAACCCCTACTTTACTAATAGAGAATCATATAATCTTGTCCTTTTTCATAAAATTTGGTCAGCAACCCTCCTAAAAGAAACACTGAAATTATATTTAAAACAACCTTTAGTTAAGAAAATATTTATCCCTGGACATAATTTGAAAATATGAAACAGTCATGCATTTAAGAAACTCATGTGTATTTGCTCTCTCTTTTGGCTTTGGTTTACTTCTAAAATATATACCCCATCAAAAATATCACTACAAATAGTTTTAAATGATCCATAGACAAGGCATGCCGTTCTCATCATTAACAGGGAGATTAAATGTATTCACAAGGCATACGTCTGAAATAATGATCACTTGCTTCTTCTTTTGACATTCTTTCCACATATAAGTAAATATTTAAATACTAATGAAATTCAGGCCACTTCTGAGTTGTGTTTATTTACAGTTTACTACTTTGAATAATAATAGAATTTATCATGGAAAATATGAGACAGGCTTGAGAAAAGCATTGTTAGAATGCCTTGAAACTAATCCTACAAAGAAACAATCCATATGTCATTAGATGAAAAATAGTCAAATATATCTTCAAAAGTCTACAGCCTTTTTTTTAACATCTTTATTGGATATAATTGATTTACAATGGTGTGTTAGTTTCTGCTTTATAAGAAAGCGAATCAGCTATATGTATACATATATCCCCATATCCCCTCTCTCTTGCATCTCCCTCCCACCCTCCCTATCCCACTCCTCTAGGTGGTCACAAAGCACCCAGCTGACCTCCCTGTGCTATGCGGCTGCTTCCCACTAGTTATCTATTTTACATTTGGTAGTGTATATATTATCAATGCCTCTCTCTCACTTTGTGCCAGCTTCCCCTTCCCCCTCCCTGTGTCCTCAAGTCCATTCTCTAAGTCTGCGGCTTTATTCCTGTCCTGCCTCTAGGTTCTTAGAAACTTTATATATATATATGTTAGCATATGGTATTTGATTTTCTCTTTCTGACTTACTTCATTCTGTAGGACAGACTCTAGGTCCATCCACCTCACTATAAATAACTCAATTTCATTTCTTTTTATGGCTGAGTAATATTCCATTGTATACATAGGCCACATCTTCTTTATCTACTCATCTGTTGATGGGCACTTAGGTTGCTTCCATGTCCTGGCTATTGTAGTGTTGCAATGAACATTGCAGTACATAACTCTTTGAATTATGGTTTCCTCAGGGTATATGTGCAGTAATGGGAGTGCTGGGTCATATGGTAGTTCTATTATTAGTTTTATAAGGAACCTCCATACTGTTCTCCATAGTGGCTGTATCAACTTACATTCCCGCCAACAGTGCAAGAGGGTTCCCTTTTCTCCACACCCTCTCCAGCATTTATTGTTTGTAGAATTGTTGATGATGGCCATTCTGACTGGTGTGAGGTGATACCTTATTGTAGTTTTGATTTGCATTTCTCTAATGATTAGTGATGTTGAGCATCCTTTCATGCATTTGCTGGTAATCTGTATATCTTCTTTGGAGAAATGTCTATTTAGATCTTCTGCCCATTTTTGGATTGGGTTGTTTGCTTTTTTGATATTGAGCTGCATGAGCTGCTTGTAAATTTTAGATATTAATCCTTTGTCAGCTGCTTCATTTGAAAATATTTTCTCCCATTCTGAGTGTTGTCTTTTTGTCTTGTTTATGTTTTCCTTGGCTGTGCAAAAGCTTTTAAGTTTCATTAAGTCACATTTGTTTATTTTTGTTTTTATTTCCATTTCTCTAGGAGGTGAGTCAAAAATGATCTTGCTGTGATTTATGTCATGGATTGTTCTGCCTATGTTTTCCTCTAAGAGTTTTGTAGTGTCTGGACTTACATTTAGGTCTTTAATCCATTTTGAGTTTATTTTTGTGCATGGTGTTAGGGAGTGTTCTAATTTAATTCTTTTACATGTCAAAAGTCTACGGCCTTTTAAATGTTTTCTTTGGTTGTACTGAAATGCCTAATGGCCACCATGGATATTTCACATTAGGTCCTCATGCTCAGGCTGTTCCTAGTATTGTGTTTCTAAGAATCAATTTATGAACACTGAAAACTAAGAATATTAAGTAAAAAAAAAAATGTTTAATTTTGTTATCTGAAAATAACTTTTAATTCTTATTTTCTCAAGAAGTAGACATCACTACTCATTATGATTTTTGTGAATATTTAGTAATATAATTGTAAAATTCAAACAGAGTATGTGCTATTATTTGCTTTGAAATCTGTATTCCTCTTTGGATCCACAAGTGATCATGAACTATTTTACAAGGGAAATGAAGATAGGGTATCCAAAATCAGGATAACCTTCATCTTTTGGGTTGAAATATATCTACTTTGCTAATATTAATACTTACCATCTTATAACTCCTCACAGTTTATTTATGTTTGTCTTGTCTTGAACTTAAGTGTTGTATTTTTGTCCCAATTGTTTCAGTAACCCTTTTCTTAGATTATTTTTAAAATCCTATTTGCAGACTTTTTGCTCTTTCATCTCCATGGACAATTGAATATTGAATTTAAATCTGTGCAAGAAAAATAAAATGGATATTTAAAAAATCTGCTTGTATATTTTATTACATGACTTTTCATTTTAAAAGAGAGATGAAATACTGAATTAAGTTCAATTTATCTCTCCCAGAAAGCCTAGTTTTTCATTTATATTCTCCACATTCTTCAGTGTGAATGCTGTCCTCCAGAAAAACTGCATTATTTGCCATTTTCCTGCATAAAATCCTTGATTACAGGTTCCTTTACATAGCTATTCTGTGTTCACCTGTGAAAAAATCTACATCTTCTTCAATGCCTTAATACAATTGATTCACAGACTTCTTTACCTCACCCCAACACAATGTGACACATTTCTATTTTTCTCTCCATAAAGCAGTTTTCTGTATAATCATTTTGAAACTTTTAATACTTTTGTTTTCCTTTTTTATTTACTTGTTCTTCTTTACTTGCTTGATTTTGTCCCTGTTAAGAAAAATATATATCCATATTTTTTTGATCCTCATTGTCTTATTTATAAATCAAGATTAATAATAATTCTTATAATTTATTGTACTTTTCTTATAAGTTATATATTGTGATAAATATATACATTATCTCTTTTACTCTTTATGAATATCTTATGGATGTCATTACTTCAGTTTTACAATAAAAAATCTTCCCAAACATTTGATTCAGGATTGAAACTAAGGTCTTTTTGACTCCAAAGTTCCTGTTATTAACTACTAGATTACATATTCTTACCTATGTCACAGATTCTAAATTGAAATATATGTATAATAGTTTATATATTACATAATTATTTTTGTATTGCTTGAAATAGTCACTAAAATTACTTACACAAATTATCAAATATACTTTATAAGTAATTAAATGTAGGCAATAAATATCCCTTGAAAATAGTTGTACTATAGTTATAAGCCCATCAGAGAACTGAGGTTATAGGGAAAACTGCCAAATCAAAATCTGGAGAGTCAGGCATTTCCAGAGAGACCCAGCTGCGATGTGCCCATCTGAAGTGGAAACAACTGGAGCCACAAAAAGTTAGGAACACTTTAGTGTAATTTTAATCAAATGCTGGGGGCTAAGTGCGGGCCTACTTGACAGTGAGAAACCCCTAGGGGCTGCAGTATCAGCACAACCCCTCTCCTCTGCCTACATGCATGCACACACACACATAATTCTGTGAGATATTCCTCCAGGAACCCCTTCAGCTTCTTACATTGGAGACCGAGCAAGATTCCCTCCAGGATCTTATGGGCAGGGAAGCCTGTCCACTATGAAATATGGTCAGAGACTTCTTCATAAATAAGGTCTGCTTTGCAGGGGAAGAGATTTGTCAAAAGCCCAATGTTGAAACCTTATCCTGGGTGGGAAAAATGGCTACTTCCTCAGTCCAATCCTCTCTGACTTACTTGAGTCACCTGAGGAGGGGTGCAGGGGCATAGATAACAGGAGACAGAGCTTTACAAAACTGATTGCAGACAGGGAAGGTAGTAAGGAACAAAGAAAAAATATTTATACAACTAGAGGAAGATCAGAAACAGTCATGAAAGCCACAGTCCTGAATTTACAGGCTCACTAAAAGACTGAGACTTAATTGAAAGATTATAAAGTGCTTCTTTCTTCATCCTTACTGCCATCTCATAGGGCTCCAGTATAATAACACTGGATTCACTGAAAGAGATGCAAAACACAGAATCTGTCTGAGGAAAAACTTAAGGAAGGGCATAAGCCAAGAGTGGAGAAAAAACTAAAACTTTAGAGAAATTTGTAACCTCAGACACCTATAAATACAGCAAGCAATAAACTCAGTATGGCTCCTAACTAGATTAACATAAAACTTCACACTAAAGGCCTACTTACTTCCATTTTTATTATAAATTGACAGTTATAAAATATTAAGTCCAATAATACTGTGTAAAATAATGTGTATTTAATAGCTGAATGCCTTACAATAATGTATATCCAACAGCAAAATATGCAATCTTATCAAACTCACTTGGAACATCAACCAAGATCGAACACATTCTGGACCATAAAACAAATTTTAACAAATTTAAAGAGTAAAACATCATACAAAATATATGTTGAGATCACAAAGAAATTAAACAAAATAAAATCAAAGCATTAATATTGGAAATTGGAATATACCCAAATCTTTGGAAAGTAAACAACACATTTCTAAATAGACTACTGATCAAAGAAGTACCTAGAAAAATTTTTTAGATATTTTAAACTAAATTTAAATGAAAAAAATCTTATCAATATTTGTGAGATTCAATGAAGCAGTAGTTAGAGAGAAACTTATGCTATTGATGCATTTATTGGGAAGGAAGAATACTTGAAATAACCTAGATTTCAATCATAGAAAATTACAGAAAGATGATCATATTAAGTCTAGAGTGAATAAAATTTGAAACAGGAAATCAATAGAAAAAATTAACACAACCAAAATTTGGTTCTTTGAAAAGATCAATAATATCGACAAATCTCTAACCAGAATAACATAGAAAAAAGAGAAAAGATGCATATTGCCAAAGGAGGGGTGATCACTGTTGATCTAAAGGACATTAAAAAGATAAAAAGGGAATAACATAAACAAGTCAATGTTCACAAATTTGATAACTTAGATGAAAGGGACCAATTCTTCAAAAGATATATATTACCAGTGCTCACAAAGAAAAAAGTAGAGAACTTAGCCTTATATCTATTATAAAAATTGAATCAATAAATAATAACCTTCAAACACAGAAAATGACAGACCCAGATGATTACACTAGTGAATGTATCCAACATTTAGGAAGAAATAGTACTAATTCTATATACTATCTTCCAGAAAATATAAGTAGAAGGAACATTTTCCAACTGAGACCAGCTTACCTTAATACCAAACTCTGATAAAGACACTGCAAGGAAAAAGAAAAAAAGGTATAGAGCAATATTCCTCATAAACTTACACACAAAACCATCATTAAAAGAACTAGAAAAATGAACCCAGAAATATATAAAACAAGTAAGCAATCATAACCAATCATGATTACTTCAGGAATTCAAGATTGATTCATCATTCAAAAATCAATCAATAGGGACTTCTTTGGTGGTGCAGTGGTTAAGAATCCGCCTGCCAATACAGGGCACATGGGTTAGAGCCATGGTCTGGGAAGATCCCACATGCCTCAGAGCAACTAAGCCCACACGACATAACTACTGAGGCTGCTCTCCAGAGTCCAAGAGCCATAACTACTGAGCCCTAGTGCCACAACCACTGAAGCCCGTGCACCTAGAGTCATACTCTGCCACAAGAGAAGCCACTGCAAGGAGAAGCTCACACACCACAACGAAGAGTAGCCCCTGCTCACCACAACTAGAGAAAGATGTGTGCAACACTGAAGACTCAACACAGCCAAAAATAAATTAATTAATTTAAAAAATCAATAAATAGAGACTGGCCTGTAACTTACAACATTGTGCCTTCTAGATTTGCAGTTCCTCTGCTTTTCTCAAGAAAACTCAAGATTGGAAACCCTGTTAAAGACTCTGGCCAAGAGTTTCCTCTTGTTCCTGTCTTTGCCACCCAACCAAAACCTGGAGCTTCCTCTGTAGCCCTGCATGTCATGCAGTGACTCCACTATGGGATCTAGCCATGTGGCTGACAGGGTCTTGGTGCTCCAGCCAGGTGTCAGGCCTGAGCCTCTGAGGTGAAAGAACTGAGTTCAGGACACTGGACTACCAGAGACTTCTGGGCCCTATGTAATATCCATAGATGAGAGCTCTCCCAGATATCTCTATCTCAATGCTAAGACCCAACTCCACTCAATGACCACAAACACCAGTGCTGGACACCACATGCCAAACAACTAGCAAGACAGGAACACAACACCACCCATTAGCAGAGAGGTTGCCTAAAATCATACTAAGTTCACAGACACCCCAAAACACACAATCGAACAGACCCCTGCCCACAAGAAAGACACAATACACCCCACCCACCAGTACACAGGCACCAATCCCCTCCACCAGGAAGCCTACACAACCCACTAAACAAAACTTACCCATGCAGTGCAGAAACAAAAACAATAGGAACTACGAACCTGCAGCCTGTGAAAAGGAGACCCCAAACACAGTAAGTTAAACAAAATGAGAAGACAGAGAAACATGCAGCAAATGAAGGAACAAGGTAAAAACACACCAGACCAAACAAATGAAGAGGAAATAGGCAGTCTACCTGAAAAAGAATTTACAGTAACGATAGTAAAGATAATTGATATTATTGAAAATACAATGGAGAAAATACAAGAAACATTTTACAAGGACCTAGAAGAACTAAAGAGCAAACAAACAATGATGAACAACACAATAAATGAAATTAAAAATTCTCTAGAAGGAATCAATACCAGAATAATTGAGGCAGAACAATGGATAAGAGACCTAGAAGATAAAATAGTGGAAATAACTACTGCAGTACAAAATAAAGAAAAAAGAATGAAAAGAATTGAGGACAGTCTCAGAGACTTCTGGGATAATATTAAATGCACCAACATTCGAATTATAGGTGTTCCAGAAGGAAAAAAAGAAAAAGAAAGGGAATGAAAAAATATTTGAAGAGATTATAGTTGAAAACTTCCCTAATATGGGAAAGGAAATAGTCAATCAAGTCCAGGAAGCACAGAGAGTCCCATACAGGATAAATCCAAGGAGAAAAATGCCAAGACACATACTAATCAAACTATCAAAAAATTAAATACAAAGAAAAAATATTAAAAGCAGCAAGAGAAAAGCAAAAAGTAACACACAAGGGAATGCACATAAGGTTAACCACTGATCTTTCAGCAGAAACTCTGCAAACCAGAAGGGAGTGGCAAGAGATATTTAAAGTGATGAAAGGGAAAAACCTACAATGAACATGACTCTATCAAACAAGGACCTCATTCAGATTCTACAGAGAAATTAAAACCTTTACAGACAAGCAAAAGCTAAAAGAATTCAGCATCACAAAACCAGCTTTACAACAAATGCTAAAGGAACTTCTCTAGGCAGGAAACACAAGAGAAGGAAAAGACCTACAATAACAAACCCAAAACAATTAAAAAAATGGTAATAGGAACATACATATTGATAATAACCTTAAATGTAAATGGATTAAAAGCTCTGACCAAAAGACACAGACTGGCTGAATGGACACAAAAACAAGACCCATATATATGCTGTCTACAAGAGTTTCAATTCAGATCTAGGGACACATAAAGACTGAAAGTGAGGGACAGAAGAAATATTCCAAGCAAATGGAAACCAAAAGTAAGCTAGAATAGCAATTCTCATATCAGACAAAAAAGACTTTAAAATAAAGACTATTAAAAGAGAAAATGAAGAATACTACATAATGATCAAGGGATCAATCCAAAAAGAAGATATAACAATTGTAAATATTTAGGCACCCAACATATGAGCACCTCAGTACATAAGGTAAATGCTAACAGTCATAAAAGGGGAAATCAATAGTAACACAGTCATAGAAGGGGACTTTAACACCCCACTTTCACCAATGGACAGATAATCCAAAATGAAAATAAATAAGGAAACACAAGCTTTAAATGATACATTAAACAAGATGGACTTAATTGATATTTACAGGACATTCCATCCAAAAACAACAGATTATACTTTCTTCTCAAGTGCTCATGGAACATTCTTCAGAGTAGACCATACCTTTGGTCACAAATCAAGCCTTGGCAAATTTAAGAAAATTGATCTCATATCAAGTATCTTTTCTGAGCACAATGCTATGGCCTAGATATCAAGTACTCGAAAAAAACTGTAAAAAGTACAAACACATGGAGGTTAAACAATGCGCTACTAAATAACCAAGAGCTTACTAAAGAAAACAAAGAGGTAATAAAAAAAATGCCTAGAAACAAATGACAATGGAGACACGACGACCCAAAACTTATAGGATGCAGCAAAAACAATTCTAAGAGGGAAGTTTATAGCAATACAAACCTACCTCAAGAAACAAGAAACATCTCAAATAAACAACCTAATATTACACCTAAAGCAGTTAGAGGAAGAAGAACCAAAAAACCCCAGGTAACAGAAGGAAAGAAATCATAAAGATCAGATCAGAAATAAATGAAAAAGAAATGAAGGAAACAATAGCAAAGATCAATAAAACTAAAAGCTGGTTCTTTGAGAAGATAAACAGAATTGTTAAACCATTAGCCAGACTCAACAAGAAAAAAAGGGAGAAGACTCCAATTAACAGAATTAGAAATGAAAAAGGAGAAGTAACAACAGACACTGCAGAAATAAAAAAGATCATGAGAGATTACTACAAGCAACTCTATGCCAATAAAATGGACAACCTGGAAGAAATGGACAAATTCTTAGAAAAGTACAACCTCTCGAGACTGAGCCAGAAATTAATAGAAAATATAAAAAGACCAATCACAAGCACTGAAATTGAAACTGTGATTAAAAATCTTCCAACAAACAAAAGCCCAGGAACAGGTGGATTCACAGGCGAATTCTATCAAACATTTAAAGAAGAGCTAACATCTATCATTCTCAAACTCTTCCAAAGTATAGCAGAGGGAGGAACACTCCCAAACTAATTCTATGAGGCCACCATCACCCTGATACCAAAACCAGACAAAGATGTCACAAAGAAAGAAAACTACAGGCCAATATCACTGATGAACACAGATAGAAAAATCCTCAACAAAATACTAGCAAACAGAATCCAGCAGCAAATTAAAAGGATCATACACCATGATCAAGTGGGGTTTATCCCAGGAATGCAAGGATTCTTCAATATATGCAAATCAATCAATGTGATACACCATATTAACAAACTGAAGGAGAAAAACCATATGATCATCTCAATAGATTCAGAAAAAGCTTTCAATGAAATGCAACACCCACTTCTAATAAAAACTCTCCAGAAAGTAGACATAGAGGGAACTTATCTCAACATAATGAAGTCCATATATGACAAACCCACAACCAACATTGTTCTCAATGGTGAAATATTGAAACCATTTCTACTAACATCAGGAACAAGACAAAGGTGCCCACTCTCTCACCACTATTATTCAATATAGTTTTGGAAGTTTTAGCCACAGCAATCAGAGATGAAAAAGAAATAAAAGGAATCCAAATCAGGAAAGAAGTAAAACTGTCATTGTTTGCAGATGACATGATACTATATAAATAGAGGATCCTAAAGATGCTATCAGAAAACTACTAGAGCTAATCAGTGAATTTGGTAAAGTAGCAGGATACAATATTAATGCACAGAAATCTTTGGTATTCCTACACACTAAGGATGAAAAATCTGAAAAAGAAATTAAGGAAACACTCCCATTCACCACTGCAACAAAAAGAATAAAATACCTAGGAATAAACCTACCTACAAGAAGACTTGTATGCAGAAGACTATAAGACACTGATGAAAGAAATTAAAGATGATACAAACAGATGGAGAGATACACCATGTTCCTGGATTGGAAGAATCAACATTGTGAAAATGACTATACTACCCAAAGCATTCTACAGATTCAATGCAGTCCCTATCAAACTACTAATGGCATTTTTCATGGTACTAGAACAAAAAAATTCACGATTTGTATGGAAACACAAAAGACCTCGAATAACCAAAGCAACCTTGAGAAAGAAATACAGAGATTGTGGAATCAGCCTCCCTAACTTCAGACTATACTACAAAGCTACAGTAATCAAGACAGTATGGTACTGGCACAAAAACAGAAATGTAGATCAATGGAACAGGATATAAAGCCCAGAGGTAAACCCACGCGCATATGGTCACCTTGTCTTTGACAAAGGAGGCAAGAATATACAATGGAGAAAAGACAGTCTCTTTAATAAGTGGTGCTGTGAAAACTGGATAGCTACAAGTAAAAGAATCAAATTAGAATACTCTTTAACACCATACACAAAAATAAACTGAAAATGGATTAAAGACCTAAATGTAAAACTATAAAACTCTTAGAGGAAAACATAGGCAGAACACTCTGATATAAATCATAGCAAGATCCTTTTTGACCCACTTCCTAGAGAAATGGAAATAAACACAAAAATAAACAAATTGGACCTAATGAAACCTAAAAGTTTTTGCACAGCAAAAGAAACTATAAACAAGACCAAAAGCAACCTGCAGACTGAGAGAAAATATTTGCAAACGAAGCAAATGACAAAGGATTAATTGCCAAAATATACAAGCATCTCATGCAACTCAATATCAAAAAAGCAAATATCCCAATCCAAAAATGGGCAGAAGACTTAAACAGACATTTCTCCAAAGAAGATATACAGGTTACCAACAAACACATAGATGGATGCTCAACATCACTAATCATTAGAGAAATTCAAATCAAAACTACAATGAGATATCACCTCACACCAGTCAGAATGGCCATCATCAAAAAATCTACAAACAGTAAATGCTGGAGCGGGTGTGGAGAAAAAAAAGGGAACCCTCTTGCACTGTTGGTGGGAATGTAAATTGATACAGCCACTATGGAGAACAGTATGGAGGTTCCTTAAAAAACTAATAATAGAACTACCATATGACCCAGCAATACCACTACTGGGCATATACCCTGAGAAAACCATAATTCAAAAAGAGTCATGTACCACAATGTTCATTGCAACATTATTTACAATTGCCAGGACATGGAAGCAACCTAAGTGTCCATCAACAAAAGAAGATGTGGCACATATATACAATGGAATATTGCTCAGCCATAAAAGTAAATGAAACTGAGTTATTTGTAGTGAGGTGGATGGACCAAGAGTTGTCTTACAGAGTGAAGTAAGTCAGAAAGAGAAAAACAAATACCATATGCTAACACATATATACAGAATCTAAAAAAAATGGTTCTGAAGAACCTAGGGGCAGGACAGGAATAAAGATGCAGGCGTAGAGAATGGACTTGAGGACACGGAAAGGGAAGGGTAAGCTGAGACGAAGTGAGAGAGTGGCATTGACTTATATACACTACCAAATATAAAACAGATAGCTAGTGAGAAGTAGCTGCATAGCACAGGGAGATCAGCTCGGTGCTTTGTGACCACCTAGATTGGTGGGATAGGGAGATTGGGAGGGAGACGCAAGAGGGAGGGGATATGGGGATATATGTATATATATAGCTGATTCACTTTGTTATACAGCAGCCACTAATACTACAATGTAAAGCAATTATACTCCAGTAAAGATGTTAAAAAAATCAATCAATATAATCTACTATATTAACGAATTGAGTAAGTTTTGATCGTATCAATAGATACAGAAAATCATTTGAAAACCTGCAATTTCAGTCAATCAAAATAAAAATTCTCAAAAAACAAGAAACTGAAAAATAACTTCTTAAATTAATAAGAAAATAAATGAAAAACATATGATTAACATAACAATTAACAGTGAGAGACTAAAATGTTTCCATATAAGACTGAGAACAAAATAAGGATATTCTCAAAGAATGACAAAAAAATAACTCCTGACAGTAAAAGCAAGTATAACAAGTTAGCAGGCTATGAGTTCTTAACCAAGGTCAATTATATACCTACATGTCAGCAATGAACAACTGGAATTTGAAATAATACTTTTATTTTATTTTATTTATAATAATACAAAATACTTTTGACAAAAGTATAAGGGCAATTCAATGGTAAAAGCAGTCTTTTCAATTAATAATGATGGAAATATGGAATATCAATGCACAAAAAATAGTATTTACTTCTTACACAAAAATTAACTAAAAATGAATCAGAAACCTGCATGTAAGATGCACAAATATAAAACTTCTAGAAGAAAATATATGAGAAAATGTATTATAGAAGGTTTCATGATGAAGTTTAGATAGAACAGCAAAAGCGTGATCCATGAAGAAAAGAATTAATAAAGTGTCCTTTGAATATTAAAAACTCTGTGAAAGATACTGGTAAAAATGAAAAGACATGAACTAGGATTAAATATTTTAAAATCACATACATTATAAAGGACTTGTATTGAAAATATTCAAAGAATTCTTACAAGTAAACCCTAAGAAAACCAGCAGTGCACTTGAAAACTGGGCAAAAGACCTGAGCAGCTGACTCACTAAAGAATATGTATAGATGGCAAGTATATGAAAAGATGCTCAGCATCACTTTTCATTAGGAGAATGCAAATTAAAACAATGAATTTCCACTGCATAGCTATTAGAGTGGCTAAAATCCAAAAACAAAATAAACTGACAAACTACAACATGGATCATTCTAGTCTTCTTTTGTTTGTCATCTCCTACTACAATAGCGAGGAACCTGGCTCCCATCATATGCCATCCATTTAATTAAATGTTCAGTTCCAGTATATATGTATAGTGGTTTCAGAATTGATAGCCTACCCACTGTGGAAAAAAATTTATCAGCTAGAGTACTGTGTTTTTGTATAGTTCTTCTTACTTTTAGTCTCCACTCATTTCTGAAGTTTCTTTGGTCAGCTATCACTACTCTAGTATAATCAGGAGAAAAATATAACACACGCCCAAATTGAGGGACAATCTATAAAGTACCTGATCGGTATGTCTCAAAACTTCAAGGTCCTTAAAAATAAGAAAAGCCTGAGAAACTGTCACAGGCAAGAGGAGCCATAGAGACATGACAACTCAATGTAATTTGATATGATGTATAAGATTCTGAAACAGAAAAAGCACATTAGATAAAACTGGAGACATATGAATAAACTACGGACCTTAGTTAATAATAATGTATCAGTGTTGGTTCAGTAATTGTGACAACTTTATAACAGTATGCTGTTAACCAAAGTGAAAGTGCATATGAGGTGTGTGGGCATTTTCTGTACCATATTTTCAAATTTTATTTAAATCTAAAACTATTCTAAACTCAAAAGTATATTTTTAAATTATGGATAAATGATTTGAAGAGGCACTTCACCTAGGAAGTTAAATAAATGACAAATAAGTACCTGCAAAGTTCTCTCAACCGTATTGGTCATATATATATATATATATATACACACACACACACACACATATATATATATATATATATATATATATATATATAAAATTAAAACCACAATGGAAAACTACTACAGACCTATTGGAATGACTAATTTTAAAAGGATGAACATATCATCTAATGGAGAGGATGTGGAGGACCCAGAGATGGTGGGATTAAAAATGGCACGACTTTAAAAAGTAGTTTGGAAGACAGATGAATGGATAAAGAAGATGTGGCACATATATACAATGGGATATTATCCATAAAAAGGAACGAAACTGAGTTATTTGTAGTGAAGTGGATGGACCTAGAGTCTGTCATACAGAGTGAAGTAACTCAGAAAGAGAAAAACAAATACTGTATGCTAACACATATATATGGAATCTAAGAAAGAAAAAAAAGGTTCTGATGAACCTAGGGGCAGGACAGGAATAAAGACACAGACGTAGAGAACGGACTTGAGGACACGGGGAAGGGTAAGGGGAAGCTGGGATGAAGTGAGAGAGTGGCACTGACATATATGCACTACCAAATGTAAAATAGATAGCTAGTGGGAAGCAGCCGCAAAGCACAGGGAGACCAGCTTTGTGCTTTGCGACCACCTAGAGGAGTGGGATACAGAGGGTGGGAGGGAGACGCAAGAGGGAGGGGATATGGGGATATATGTGTGCATACAGCTGATTCACTTTGTTATACAGCAGAAACTAACACAACACTGTAAAGCAATTATACTCCAATAAAGATTAAAAAAAAAAAAAGCTAATCATTAACTACATGATCCACTCTTAGGTATTCACTCTATCCCTGTTTTGTTACAACCTGTATGGGATAACCGGTCAATAATTCTGAAATCTCTCTCTCTCTCTGTCTCTCTTTTTCTCTGTTCTTTCTGTCTCTGCCCACACTACACAATTTAAGCAGTTATACTAAAAGAATTATTATTCAATACAAATGATTTTATATTTGTTAAGAGTACAGTATGTTAATCTTTATTTCAGATTTAAGACTATGATTCCTTCAGGAAGATGTAGATATTGGATATCAAGCTAGAAAAAATCTTTGACATTACCAAGTAAACCTCTCTTACTTTACAAGTAAGAGCACTTAGAGAAAAGCATATTTAAATAGACTGTCTTTCTTAACGCTTGCATGTGGTGACAGTAGAAGATGTCTGCCACTTTCTCTTCTTATACCTTGTAGAACAACTATTGGAATACTATAGTTTATTTATATATTCATCCCTAAGAAATGTATTGTTTTTGCTTTTTTTTTTTTTTTGGCTGTGTTGCGTCTTCGTTGCTGTGTGTGGGCTTTCTCTAGTTGCGGTGAGCAGGGGCTAATTTTCATTACGGTGTACAGGCTCCTCATTGCGGTGGCTTCTCTTATTGCAGAGCACAGGTTCTAGGTGCGTGGGCTACAATAGTTGCGCACATGGGCTCAGTAGTTGTTACTTGCGGGCTCTAGAAAGCAGGCTCAGTAGTTGTGGCTCATGGGCTTAGTTGCTCCACGGCATGTGGGATCTTCCCATACTAGGGCTTGAACCCGTGTCCCTTGCACTGGCAGGCGATTCTTAACCACTGCGCCACCAGAGAAGTCCGAAAATTTCCATGTTTTTTGAAATTTTTACACACATTATCCTGCTATTTTTATTCATTTGCAGGTTTATTTTTCATCCACATTGAAATGTAAATTAGTCAATTTATTTTTACTAGTTTATAGTATCTCATGACTCATAACATATATAAGGATATAACCCAAATGATATTTGACTCTAATTTTATGTGCAACTACTGCTCACAGAGTAGGCTAAAACTCTTATTTCAGTGGAGACAGGAGGAGAGAGGAGTAAGCAGTGAGAAAAAGTTGGTATTTTGAAAGGATCTCATCCTGGAAATTGATGAGATCCTTTTAATGGATATTTAGGGTACTTCCCATTTTTTATATATGCACTTATAATACAACGTTGTTACACATCTCCTTATTCGCATATGCAAATCTTTTCAACTGAGGGAAATATTCTTAGTAGTTTTTTTCCATAAATAAGTGCATTTGTAACTACTAGATAAAGCCAAATTTGCTTATAAATTATTTTTTCCAGTTTAAACATACAATAGCAGTGTATCAGAGTTTGTGGTTCTCCATATTGGTCAACTTTGGTATAATCCTATTCATCAAAATTAAAATAATTTAAATATAACTATTTGTAAAACATTAGAACAGGATATTCATAGAAGAGAAAACTGCTCAATAAATTTATGCAAATTTCTTAAATACATATGTCAGGAATATGAATATATGATGATGAAATACTCTTTCATATCCATTATATGTGAAAAATACAAAATATTAAATTTAATTTTAAATGTTCAGTTTTCAAAATTTTTGTTACTTAGGCAGATCAGCTGCAAACATTAAAACATTATGAATTTTAAATGCAAAATGCCACCTAAGTAAGTTCAAGTCTTCTGATCCTGGGCAATTAATATTTCTCTGTCTCAGCTACCACCACTGAAAATGGGAATTTTTGTATCTGTCTCATATTTTTGTGAGAGCTAAATTTTAAAAAATATGTAAAGAACTTGTCCAACACAGTTAGCAAAAAGTGAATGTTTGCGAAAATTTTTATTACTATCAAAATAATTATTACTAAGAAATACCAATTTGATTAATAAAGTTGTGAATGTTGATCTTCTCTTTCAGAAATGGCAGTCCTGAAAAAATTATTGTGCTTCATCATAGAACCTTGTCCAGGTAAAATTGACAATGAGCTGGAATGCTTAGATAAACAAAGGGGCAGAAAAAAACAAACAAACAAAAGCTGGTGCCAGCATAACTTCCTACTTCTTCTTATTCAAAAGAAGCACAGTAGAATATATCATGTATAAATCCTCTTTAAGTTGGAGCTCAGTATACCTGTGTGTATATATAAAGGCATGAGTATATGCATAGATGGTTTCACAAATTGATGATAGATGGATAGATAGATAGATAAATAGATGAATACACACATGCATACATACATAGATTAGAGGAGTCCGGTATCTCCTGAGAAGGAATAATTGCAATAACAATCTCATACATGTTGATAACTAAGATTTATAAAATTATTACAAAGTTCCATACAGTATGTCAAAGTTTTACATAATCTATTTTACTTAAACATCATATCAGTTCCATGACAAAAATACTATTGGTTTCCCTTAGTTATAAGTGAGTAAACTGAAGCATACAGAGATTGAATAACTTACTCAAGACCATAAATAGTGAGAGTAGAGCCAGGATCATAACTCTGTTAGTTCAGCTTCCAAAGCCTGTGGTCTTAATCGCATTTCATTTCTTAGTTGTACTAACAAGAACGGCTAAGTCTTCTGAAAGATTTCCCATGCAATATTAAAACCAAAATTTGTCAACTCTTAGACGTTCAGTGTTTGGTCATAATATTTAGCTATCGTGGGAAATTTGTCCTTATTTTTTAATAAATCAAATATCTTAAATTGGAAGAGCCAGATGGTAGAATTCATCCCTCAAACAATTTTGAAATTTCAAAAAGAAGGAAGAAAAGAAAGAAGGAAGGGAAGTAGGGAGAGAGGAAGGGAGGAAAGAAGGAGGGAAAAGAAAATATTTAAATGTCTCAATGCCTATCTGAACTACATATACATATTCTAAATTTGTTCTTTGTCCAATTAACTAGGATTAAAGAGAAAATAAATCAGACTTAATTTATTAACAATAGCAACCTTAAAATGGAATTGGGATTCATTTCAATTAGAATTCTGTTGATGAAATTTGATGTGTGAAAGTGCAGAATATGTAATAGTCAGCTTCTCTGGATATTGATGTCCTACTAACTAAAACAAGGAGATTGACTTACATTATGTTTTCAGTTCTAATATTCTATGATTTTTCCCCCACATATCATGTTGGAAGTGTGGAGGAGGGGAAGTAAGAGATTGACACAAAGAATGTTAAGAAAATAAATGCACTAGTGAATCTGTAATTATTTTCCTGACTACCACAGGGCATAATGAAGAATCAGTGTGATTTTACTCTACAGAAATTTCAGTGCTCTCTGGTGTGCTGAGCATTAAGAAAAATAATTATACAAGTGCCAGTTCCTACATTTACAAATCTGTACAGACTAATTAGCAATTAAATGGAAATTTTAATAAATGCTATGAATCAAGCCTAATTGTATATTCTGTCAGCTAGCTCTGATGTGAAAAATGCCAATCCATACTTTTCCTCCATTACTCTGAATAATTGAGAATAAAGTGGGTGTGAATTGCATAACACTTCCTCAGTACATACTTCAAAAAAAATCAAGGAAATTCACAACTTTTCTATTTACTGTGGAAACATTAATCAATTTTACATTTTCATAAACATGAATATGAAACGAAGCAGTGATAAAAATATGTCTTATTCTGAATTATGTCACAGTAAAATGAATACACTCTCTGAGAGAACAGAATTAGTCTTCAACTAAAACATGTTTATGTTCATGCCCCAGGCACCCTAGACTATAGTGCATGTGGTAGTAGTAGTAATAATAATAATAATAAAGTAATATAAAAATACACTTGTACATGATAGATTATCTACTTGTATCCCATTTTGTACTGTATGGTAATATGAATCATGAGGACATTATTTGACAGGCAAATAACACAATGACATTCTGTTATTTTTCGTTGTCAAGTAATGTTCTATAGAAAAGGAATAGTATGCCATCTAAAATAATGACATTTCTAGCTAATACTCAATAATTAGCTCTTTTCTTTACTTGAAAAAATTCCAAGTATTTTCTTGAGGATAAGAATTTCAGAAAGAATAACATCTAGGGCATAGTGTTTTATAAAACATGATTGATGTAGGAAGTAACCTAGTTTAGTAAACAAGGCTTTGACTTGGAATCAAAAGACAAAAATTCAAACCCAAAACTCTCCAGCTTTATGACTGTGACACTTTGAGCAAGCCAGGTAAACAGAGCCTTCCTGTCCTCATTGTTAAAGTCAGAATAACAATTCCTACTTCAAAAATAACAATAAGGAGACATTGAAATATCTTCTAAACAAGTTTTATATTTTAAATCACAAGACACAAGTTAGCAGCTGATTCCAATAATCAATTGTGTAAAATAAGCTGAAGTTAATTTAACCAATTAATGTACCTTCTTGAGTCAAAGAGGCAAGTAATATATATTAGACATCATTTAAAAAATTTCTTTTGTACTTTCTATTTGGGATTATTATTGTCTATAATAAATGCATTTATAAACATTTAGTGTAGTTGAGGAATTCTGTTTACCCAAGTACAAAGATACTTGTGAATTAATGACAATTTTACAATATTAAAATTACACTTGGGATGTTCAGTATCTTCACATCTTGAATCCCTTTATATAAATTTAATACTGCAACTTACATAAGTTGGCCTCAGCAAATTTGTAAAATAGAGTTCAAACTTTCTGTTATTTTTTCTTAATTTCCATATCACATCTTTTAATACAGAAACATTTCTGTCATTTTGATGATTTTGATGATATGTTCTTTTATTATCAAAGATTTAGGTCATATCCTTAGCTCATGTTAGTATAAGAAGAACTGATAATAATACAGTTTACAATTCCACAGTAACAAAATTTTAACATTGTTTCCTGAACCACTGAAACTGCTACTGACATGAAATAAATGACTGCCAGACATTTCTCCAGCAAAGATGGGTTTATTCATCATCAACAGAAAATTGTAATATGGGGTCTGCAAGCATGGCGAGCCACATGTAAATTCTCTGTGTGGCAAGGGATCTTTTATAGAGGGGAAAGGAAGTTGGGAGGCCTGTAGTAAAGAAACAGTCTATGGCTTTTCATTGGCTGAGTCCTTATCAGAAAGGAGAAGTCTTTCTTCTTCTTGGACTCTGGTATTACTGCAGGGTGTAAGTGCTTCCCCTTCTGATCTCCCAACTCTAATTGAATTTTCTGCTTACAGTGTATTAATTCTTACACTACCCTAATCACATTACAATTGAGAATAATTAGGTAACATATATTCTTAATAAGAGGAATTTTTTTTGTTTTTTGTTTTGTTTGTTTCTGTTAACACCACAGGATGAGGGACAAATACAAAGAATATACAGCTTTGGAAAGGAATGTTATAGCCAGCCTCTAAGATAGCTCCCAATGAACCCAACCTTCTGTTATTCAAACAGTTCCCTCCCACTCTGTATCAGGGTTGATCTGTGTGACCAGTATAATACTGCGTAAGTGAATGCAGGTGTGACTTCTGAAGCTTGGTTATAAAAGATGTTTCTGGTTCTAGGGTGCTCTCTCATGGATCATGAGCTCTAAACGAACCCAATTGCCTGTTTTTGAGGATGTGCAAACAGTCCACTGGAGAAATCTATGCTGAAAGAAACTGACAGCCCCTAACAACAGCTAGCACTAACTTGGTACCTAAGCCATGTGAGTGAGACAAGTTGGAAGGGGATCTTCTAGCTCCAGTCAATCCTTAAAATGACGACAACATTGCTGATCCCTATCTGCAATTTATGAGAGACCTGAAGCCAAAGCCACTGTCCTCAGCAACTTCAGAATTCTTGACTCATAGAAACTGTGAAATAATAAATGTTAATTATTGTTTTTTTAACATCTTTATTGGAGTATAATTGCTTTACAATGGTGTGTCTGCTTTATAACAAAGTGAATCAGTTATACATATGTTCCCATATCTCTTCCCTCTTGCGTCTCCCTCCCTCCCACCCACCCTATCCCACCCCTCTAGGTGGTCACAAAGCACCGAGCTGATCTCCCTGTGCTATGCGGCTGCTTCCCACTAACTATCTATTTTATGTTTGGTAGTGTATATATGTCCATGCCACTCTCTCACTTTGTCACAGCTTACCCTTCCCCTCCCCATATCCTCAAGTCCATTCTCTAGTAGGTCTGTGTCTTTATTCCTGTCTTACCCCTAGGTTCTTCATGACAGTTTTTTTTCATAGATTCCCTATATATGTGTTAGCATATGGTATTTGTTTTTCTCTTTCTGACTTACTTCACTCTGTATGACAGACTCTAGGTCCATCCACCTCACTACAAATAACTCAATTTCAGTTTTTTTATGGCTGAGTAATATTCCATTGTATATATGTGCCACATCTTCTTTGTTTAAACCCACTAAATTTTGAGGTATTGAATATGCAACACAGATAACTAATAGAAGTAAGAAGCAGTATTTTAAATCATTATTTTTTATATATCATGAAGTAATCCTTTTATAAAATTCATGATTCTACATACTGAGATGTATCATTTCTCAGTTTTCCTAATAATATATCATACCTGAATATAAGATTTTCTTGACTGAACAAGCATGAGGTAGCACTTCTAGATTAACATTCTCAAATACATTTTTTTCCTTTTCATTTGTAAAAATTAGCTCGTTTCAGTCAAAGGTCTCAAGTCCATGTCATTTTCACTGATATGCCCATTTCATTTCCACGTTTTAATACACCATATATTTCATTTATTGGCAATCTCATTACTTTTGACATTATAAAAATTTACCTTTTAAAAAATAAGCAGGATTTACTGGAATTTCTATTAATGCCTTTGTTTTAGAGGAATAAAACTGTAAGATATTTTATAAAGATAAATAAAAGAAAAAGGAAAACTAAAAAGTAATACCAAAAAGGCCAGTAAAGTTTTTCTAACAGAAAATGGTAATTTGACTCTTCCTGTGGTATTATTTACTAATTACTAATGGACTTTTCCAGTAAATTCATTAAAATAGGGCTTTTTCTGGATTCAGTTTTATTCTTAAATTTTTTTTTTAAATAAATTGTTTCTATATTAATTAAATTAAACTTAGCAGACTTTGGCACTATAGATTTTAAAACAAGACAAAAAATAAATTAAACTTTCAATTATGTTTCAGTGATCATTAAGGTATCCAGCTAATATTTTTCATAAAGGAAAATATTACTTTTTTTCTTTAACAGAAATGAACCACAGATAATATTCTTTTGTTCTTTATTTTTGAATCAAGGACAATTTTGTTTCTCAAATGGAATGTTTTACTAATGTAGTAGATAGTAAAACAGTTATTTTAGAAACTTTAAGGGTAAAATTAATTTTTGCTCAAATGAAAATAATTTAAAATAAGAGTAATTTTTGTTCAACCTCATTCTAAAGAGAAAGATGCAAATTAAAACAACTAACTTAACAGAAGAAAATTAAAATGTTTGTTATACTAAATATTAGTGAAGACAAGGACCTCACACTTTCATGGTAGCAGTGTGATGGATGAAATCTACTTGAAAATGATCTTAGGTTATCCAGTAAAACTGAAGCAGCAATCTCATTCATTGTCCCTAAAGACATTTGTGTCCAAATATACATGGAGACATGGCTCAAAATCCATGGTAATATTTATAATACAAAAACACTGGAATAACTCAAATGTCTATCAACTAAGATTAGAAAAATGAATAATGGAATTCTCATACAATGAAATATTAAATAGCAATAAAAAGTAAGTGAACTGGAGCTGTGCAAATCAATGTGACTGATTTTCAAAAACATGATGTTGAGTGAAAAACCAAGTTACAAAATGTCACATACAGTTTAATTTCATGTACTGAAATTTCAAAAACATGCAACACTAGACAATGTATATTATATATTATTTACACATATTAAGCAAAGGAATGACAAACACAAATTTAAGGATAATTTTCTTTGGGTGTGATGCATGGGTCTATATGAGGAGACATAAACAAGATACTCTAATGCTGCTGGTAATGTTCTATTTCTTACATTGTGTAGTATATCAATAGATATTCTTTCTATTATTTTATCACTTATATTTACATATTTATTTAAATGTAAATATATATAATATAAATATATACATGTATCCATGTGCATATATGTATGTATATAAATATATTCTATAAGTAAAAATATATAGACATCAAAAATTTGAACCAATGTCATTCTAGAATAAATCATATATACTGTGGACTACACTAGAATAGTTAATATATGCTTAAAAGTAATCCATTATAAAAAGCTATTTGAATATGTACAAAAGAAAATAAATAGGAATCCCTTAAAATATAAATGTGGATTGAATATGACTTAAGAGAAAACAGATGTTGACAAGTAATTAAGAGAGGAGAAACTCAGTTTAAATTACTCTGGTAAAACACAGATGAGCATCCCCACACAAAGTGGCAACACAGGAAACAGACATGGGAAAAATCAATACACTGTTAGGTTACATTTAATAATGACTGGTGTGAGTTGGCTTATATGGCTTCTTATGACAAGAGCCTAGTTGCTAGCGGTGAAGGAAGAGGAGGGAGAGGAGGGGAAAGTGATAAGAGGAAAAGAGGAAAAACATAACCCCCCAAACTCAGAAAGATACAGAAATTCAACCTATGAGAGATAAAATCAGATGTATTTATTGTAAATTTTTCATGTATATATTGTTAAAATTTAATTTACAACCATGCAACACTAACAGGGGTTTGTTCAGGAAATAAAGGGAAAAAATACAAATAAATAAATAATGGGTAAGTGTTTATCTTAGGATAACTATTACATTACCACAGATGAATCTAAAGTCAAAATACTGTCAGATTCACCAGAGTAGATGCTGACCTTCTGTATCAGTAGAGCATGAAATTATTGTCCTGTACATCTTTTTTTCATAATTCTTATTGCTTCCTTAGACAAGATCATACATGAGTATGACTGTAATAAAATGTTCAAGCAGGACATTTATCTTTGCTTTAGGAGCATAAATCAAGAGTACTAAATGAATCTCTCTTAGGAGTCATCTACATTAAACGAGGCACCTCTATTTTATGGCTAATATGCTATCGTAGTCACAGATCATAAACACAACCGCACTTATCAGCAGAGCTATGGTTATCTTCCCAAAACCTTGAAATATAAATGGCATATGCAGGACTAGCCTTTGAACCAAATAATTTAAATGGAGCAAAGGTTTTTAAATATTTAACTTAAAAATTATCCAAAATTTCTAAGTATTTTTAAAATCACATAACCCTTTTATATCTATGTAACATGCATCATTCTGCTGTTCAAATAGGCTTTCTGACCTGGCCATCATTTTGCTCCATGGAAGGAGAAATGTCAAGGTATGGAACACAGATTTTACTCAAAACCCCACGGTCCTTCTGTGAGGCATCCCTAAAGAAGCATGGGGCCAAGGTAAACAACCCGTGTGAGCCTGGGGCAAAGTAATTACATGATACAGACTGCACGGTAGCCATTTTTGTTCAGCCACTTGGGATAATGCTAAAGAAAAACAATTCAAAAGTTAACTTTAATGATGTTTAGAACAGTGAGTTCCAGCACACCAAGACCTATCGCCAGCAAACCTTGCCACTCCAGGCAGCTATCTCAGGGGCTTCCTCTAAGATCTGTCCTATTCTTCTACAAAATGTATCAGAAACACTGGAGAGATTTCAGAAGATTTATACACTCTACAATTTTAATATTTATGTCTGGAACATCTTCTGAAGGAGTTTATATTTCTGTCATTTCAAGAAGCAGTGGTAAAAATTTCATTATATTTTATTAAACTTCTGGAGGCTAATTTTTTTTCTTTTTAGACAATGCCTTGGGCATGTTATCTTAACATTTTTGAAGTAAGCCACCCACCTCTTTCTTCTTATCAAGCTATCTAAAATATATAAAACATGTGTTGGCTAATATGCAAAATGTTGACATAAAAAATAATCAACCATGAAAACCTGTTTCACTATCTATTCTCTTCCCATCACAGATATAATTAATTACCTGAAAAAAATGGTTTTCTTTCTTAGTTCAACTCTGCTTTTATCTGTATACTATCTAGAAACAGTTGTTTCAGTTGTTCTTGCCCTTAAGAAAAGAAAGCTCTAATATTTTGGAATCAGATTTGGACTAGGAATAAATTTCTAACCAGCAAATTCTCAAGGTTGATATCTGTTTCTTTACTTCTATTTCCAGGACAAAACATCTACTGCTATTAGTCTCTGGCCTGGTTGGCCAGTCTTAATTCAAACTCTAAAATAATTCTTATCTGATTACTGCTTTGATTTATTCTTTCTTTTCAAATAATTGATGTTTTAATTTTTTTTTAAGGTTTAGAATATATTTTGTCTCTTACATCAGTGTCTTCATTTTTCAATTTAGCACTTTTGATAATCCAAATAATGTGCAATGTATAATTCTATATTTCCCTTCATCTATTTTCAGTCATTTTGATGTATTCTGTAAATACAATCAACTGCAATGATATTAAGTTCACATATATGAAATTTTGACAACTCTGTGTATCTGTATAATCACAGCCACACCAGTGAATATATAGAATATTTTCCACATTCTAAAATGTTACCATGTGTCTCTTCTCATTCAAGACCCCATACAATCTCCTGCCTTGGGAAATTAATGACTAACTTTTTTCCACTATATATTACACTTCTTTATTTTCAGTCTGTTTGGTTGTTTTTGGAAATTCATACAAATGGCATCATACATTATCTACTCTTTTGTATATGGCTTTTTTAGCTCAGAATATTGGTGTTAAAATTCATCCATGTTGTTGCATGAATCAGTATTTCAATTATTTTCATCGGTTAATGGTATGCCAGTGTGTAAATATACTATCACTTATTATCCATTCACCTGTTAATGGACATTAACAGGAACAACCCAAGACTGGGTTGTTCCCAGTCTTGATTTTTATGAAAAATCTGATACAAAAATCTATGTTCAATTATTTGTGTAGGTATATATTTTAAATCAATCATACCTCAAAAAGTGGTTTTGATTAAAAAAAAAACCTGTCTTTTCTCTATATGCAATTAAAACTATACATTCACTTCAAGCCCTGCTTTAAGCTATTCCACAAGTTTTAATATGCCATATTTTTATTTTCCTTTAGTTAAAAATACCTTCTCTTTCCCCTGTGATTTCTTCTGTTATTCATGAGTTATTTCAAAAAGTGTTGTTTAATTTTCAAATACTCGGGGTTTATATTGTTTTGTATATGGTTTTAGAGACAGTATTTGACTTAGGATGGTTCAGCTTATGATTTTTCAACTTTACAATGGTGCAAAAATGATATGCGTTCAGTAGGAACAGAACTTTGATTTTTGAATTTTGATCTTTTTCCAAGCTAGCAAGCGATATGCAGTCCAATACTTTCTTGTGATATTGGGCAGTGGCAGCAAGCCTCAGCTTCCTAACAGCCACACAATAACAAGGGTAAGCAACTGATACACTTGAAATCATTCTGTACCCATACAACGATTCTGTTTTTCACTTTCAGTACAGTATTCCATAAATTACATGAGATATTCAATACTTTATTATAAAATAGGCTTTGTGTTAGACGATTTTGCCCAACTATAGGCTAATGTAAATGTTCTGAGCATGTTTAAGGTAGGCTAGGCTAAGTAGGTTAGGTGTATCAATTGTATCTTCGACTTGTATTTTTAATTTAAGATGGGTTTATTGGGATGTAACTCTATCATATATCAAGGAAGATCTGTGGTCTTTGAACTCAACAATTTTAAATGTATTGAGATTTTAATTACAGGTCACATTTTCCTGATGCCTTATATATCTATTACTTTTTGATAAAATGAAAGACATTGTAAATATTACAGATTGACTCTTTGGATTTAGTTATCTCCCTTAAAGAGCATGAGGCTTCGTTTTAAATTGCAGTTACTTGTATATCAGTTTGACCACTATAAGGCCTATTTTAAAGCATTTCAGTGGAAGGTCTAGATTGGTCTTCACTTCAAGGATATTTCAGTTCTACTACTAAGCTTTGGTTCCTTTGTGGTTTCTAATGTATGTCCAGTTTGATTTCTAAAAGTTCTCCACTCTGCCTGGTTGGAGTTTAAATGTCTCCTTCTTTTGGTCAAAGAATTGTTCACCTTACAACTTCCTTGTAATTCTTTGGCCTTGTTGAGATTTTCACTATAGTTGAGTACTCAGCAGAGAATCATTTAAATAAGGCAAGCCTTAATTAAATATTTGGAGCTCTTTTTATAAATAACTCCCTCCTTTTTCAAACTCTGTCCCACAACTTCTGGTTGTATCAGCTCACCCTTCTCCCCCAACCACAATCTCTGTTCTCTAAACTCAGCAAGGTCTCTAGCTTCTTTAAGGTTTTCCTTCCTTGCTCTCTCTTCCAAATATTTTACCCAGGTATTAAGTTAAGCTGGTCATTGGGCTCACAGTCATGTTCTGCCTATTTTCCTAAGTTCTAAAACTATCATTATATGCATTTTGTTAATTTTCTTATTGTTTCTTATTCTTATTGTTGTTTCTTATTGTTTACAGTGGCCTTTTTAATTCCATTATTGCAAAAATAAATAAATAAATAAAAGTCTCCTTAGTCAGTTTTTGATATATTGAAACAGGAAAAAATGTTGGTGCATGTGTCTGTTAGTATATAGAATTTGACAAAGGATCATTAGTCACCAAGGCATAACAACAAAGAGTTAATTTTAAAAAGAATAAATTAAAACAAGTTTAGCTAAATGAGAGTTCAATTTAATACAGGTGCAAGGTGGGCATTCTTAATTTACTAGTTTCCTGAGATCATCCTTATAGTGAATGTTAGGCTTCACATTAATCAGAAAATGAATCTTAAGTGAGACTGTTTCATAAACCTTTTCAATAAGAAAATTAAAAAGAAATACACAGAACTTTAAAATCACATTTTAATATATTTGCAAGGATATCATAATTTTAGTGGTACTTTCATGGGATTAAAAAAGAAAATTTATCAAGAAATATGCCTAGCATTTATTCATACAGACATGGAACATTAGATGTGATGATAAATTATAGATATGATTGAATGTGGAGCTGAATGATTAAACTTGCAACCAAAGAGCAAGCAGTCAATAAATACTGTTTGACTGATTTATAGGCAAGGTTGTAATCTTAAATGAATCTGAAAGTTAAGAAAAAAAGCACACGATAAAAGTAAAAAAAAAAAAAAAAGTGCTAATAACATGTTACTATAAATCTCTTCACCTCAAGGTAGCACCCTTTATTTCTTGAAACAGGTAAACCAAAATACAGGTTCATTTATCTCTGTGACCAATAAACTCATTTTTCTAATTTGCCAGTTAGGGAATATTGGAGAAATAGACCATATCTGAAGTCTTGTCTATTTTCTATAGTTTTGTGATAATAAATCCTATGTAAAATACTGAAGAGTTTAACTAGAGTATGAGCTATAGGATGTGGATATTTGTAATTTACAAGTCCTTTGACTTCAGAGCTAACCTGAAGAGAATTCAAAGATGTAATGATCATTTTTGCTAGCTTTTATATACTTCCCTTTTATGTGCATCTCTCTGGCACTAAAATGTGCATGTCATCAGTATTTTCCTTTTGTAACCAAGTATAATACGCCTACCTAAATGTTTCCCTCTTGTCTTCCAAAGAAGTAACTGATGTTTTCCATTCTCTTAAGGTCTTTTTTTTAAAAAAAACAAACAAACATGGGATCAACTACTTAATCTAGAATTGTTGCTATTATATCAAAGACCTATTACCTCTAACTCTCCTACTGTCTTCCGCAATGGGAAATATCCCTATTTAATAGTGGCCTTTATTGCAATGTCCTCATTTTGTTTTTAACTTGCAGAAGTTAAGATTTAACCCAGAGTTAAGAAGTTTATGCTACTAAGCAGAGCAGATTTTGTCACGACAGCTCAGCAAAAATGTGTTTGGAGAAACAAAATCTTGTGGAATTCTAGAATCACTGTACTGGCCTTGTTACAGAGGGCACATTTTTTAATGCTATTCTCATCTTGTTAAGCTGGGTAAAGTAACTCATCTCCTGCCCTATAAAGAGCCCAGTTTAGAGAATTCCTTAACTTTTCTTTTGCTAACGTTCAACAAATTTAAACAGGAGCCTCCAACCTATGGCATGAATTGTACATTACTAACAGCATGTTCAAATTATGCTCATAGAAGTTTGGCGTGATGTCTATGAAAGATTTCAAGGTATTGCAACAAAGCATATTTTCCTCCCTAGTCAGAGAAGTCATTTTTCTAGATAGAGCTATTTATTTCATAGTAAAAATACTAAAAGACTTAAAATTAGCAGAAACTAAACTTATTTTCAGAAACTGTACCACTTATCTGGAATGTAGAATTTTTCAAGGAAGAAAATTGCATTTTAAGGATTTCTTGAGTTATAGGTCTTAGCTTTTATAATTTTAGGGAACTTTCACTCAAGTGAAAGTTATAGGTCTTAGCTTTTATAATTTTAGGGAACTTTCACTCGAGTGAAAGTTTCACTCAAGTGAAAGTTCCCTAAACTAAAATTTTCACATAATTTTATTATGTCTTGACTCATGAAACACAGGCAAATATATGATTTCTTAACAGGACTTGTCTTACAATAAGAAGAGATAAATGAGTTGACCTAGTGGATGTACCCAAATGCCTCAGAGAATTAAATGCCCAGCTGAGAACAATTCCAATCAATGGCAATATCTTGGGTGCAGTCAGATCTCACAATCTTGGGTTATTGTTCAGCCACAAACTTCTGATTGTCAATTAAGCACAGGAGAGGAACTTCAATTTTCAACCAAGATCTGGAAAAATCTCAAAGCCTGGTCATTTCTATCTTTTTTTTAAAAAAGCCTTAATTTATCTCATAATTATAACATAAGTTCAAAATAGTGGGAAAAGAGAAAAAGAGTTTTATATAAAACTCTTAATAAATCCCAATGTCAGAAAAATTCAAGCATTGTATGTTTATCTGTTGGCATTAATCTATACAGTTCCTCAAACATATAAACTGAAGTTTCCTCAGTGACTCTTCAAACACACTTGAAAATATAATGCTGAAGAAAGATTAAAAATAATAAATAACACTGATATCAGGTACTTATAGTACTCTTCATTCCTATAAGGCATATTTTAACAGGTAAGGATTTTTTGTGCCATACAATACAATATCAAGTTAGGGTCCTTCTTTATTTTTATGGATCTTCAAATGTAACGTGATAAAATAATACCAGTGTGCTCCTGAGATGATATTGTCATGATAGGAAGATCTTTATTTAGATGACAATATCTATCTTTGATCTTGGCATAGGTACTTAGAAATTTCTATGGCAAATCACTTATTGCTAAACTTATAAAAGACAGTGTTTTAAGATTTCTCTTTATAACAAATAGTAATTTATTTTATAACATTCTGAGTATGTTTGTACAAGAAAAGTATGAAGTAAATCTTTGAATTTTGTATCACTCTAACTTTTAGACTAACAGTATTTGAGTGTGGGCTAGTCACTAATCTTTGTTGGATCTTGGTTTTCTCAGGTAATGAAGGAATGTTAAACTACAGGATTTCCTAAGATTATTTTTGTTCATAAAATCCATGAAACAAGATTCCTTTCCAGAAATACCTTAAATTCTACTTAATTAAATATGGATACAGTGTTTTTAACTCCCCATATTTTCAAAAGTCTCATTGCTGCCAGAGAATTTTATACATGAGAATGTATTCAAACTTCTTGTAAATGAATAATATAATCAGGAAACATCCTTTGTGGATTTCTTTAGAAAAAAACTTTAGTCATTCCTTCCTTCTAAATCTACAGGTACATGTGATATATTTCAGATGTATATCCTGGAAAATATGATGGTATATTTAAGATCAAAATTGATTCTGGGCCACAAATTAGTTTTCAGCTAATATCTTCCTGAAAGCAATTCCTCGTAGTTCTTCTAGTGTTACCAAGATAGTATAATATCTATTTTTCCTTGTACATAGTAAGAAGTTCACAGAATTAAAAATCATAAAGATACAAAGAAATAATACCTTTCACTTCATTCTCCAACCTCAGGCTTACCAAATAGAAAAATGCCTGTCTCGTTTTCTGGTTGATATAGACTTCTCTGATTGAGAAGTTAGCTATTTGGGAAAGGATGCAACATCTTTCTATCTTCTCTTGTACTATAGATAGCTATACTTACACTATAGATTATAGTATAGATTAATGATTGCTTTATCAAGTTTACTTCCATTTTCACAATTTCTAGTGCAATTTCTCTAGAATTCAGACAATTGTTCATATTTCAGTACTCTAGTAAGCCTTTATTCTCCTAGAAATTAGAAAGCGATGTTTCTTGACATGACATTTTAGACATGTCAAATCAACCATATTTGAATTTCATGTTGCAATTCATCAAATGTGACAAATAGATTTGAAGACTATTTAGTCAAGGCACTTAAGAGTCTAGTTTTACCTTATCATGAAAAAAGTTATGAATACCTAGGAAGATAAATAGAGGTAAAAATTATTGACACTTTAATGACATTAAGGATATCTTTGTCAACTTTGTTCTTAGTTTTATTCTATAGAGTCAGTTATTCATTCGTTCAGCATGTTAAGGATATGATCAACATGCCAACTAGAAATGGATATTGTTTCTGCATAGTAAGTAATTTTTCCCTCACTAGAGGTAACAATTCCAAATGTAGGTTAGTTACTAATCTGCTATCAGATGCTCAAATGACAATAATTTATTGCAACTCTGAAAAATAAACTATTTTGCCGGTAGGTCAGATTATTTGAGATGCCTTTGATCACTATCTCTAATTGCCCCCTTCAGCAAAATATCCCATTGCCATTGGTATTTGGATTGGAACTGTCTATTATCTCATAATCAATTTGAGTAGAGTGAATATTCTCTGCATTTATAGATGTTGGAGCTATTTATCTACCTTCCCACAATTCTATTTTTGTACATTCTATAAGTATTCCTGTGTTGAAATTCACACCCTTCTTTAACTTGTTTGTTGAGTACTGATTAAGGAAGAAATAAGAGGAAATGAATCTAAGCCTCTTCCCAAATTTGAACACATTCAATAAAGCCAATGCTTGCCTGCTTTACACAAATCCGATGGGTCTTATTTGGGGAAAATGTTATGTGAAGGCTGAATCCTCCATATAGCTTATTTGCTAGTGAACATGTTTTACCATATTAATATTCGTGTAGTTAATAGAAAATTGTCACAAATTCTAAAAAGTTTTCTTATGTTTATTATTTTAAATTTTTAGCTTTCTGGCAACTATGTATATACCTCTGTGAAGATTTTAAGGCAAATTAGGAGATGGTTTATTAGATAACTATCATGTCATTTACTTTGTGCATTTTATTGGAAGATTTTCAATATCTACTTAATGTGTGGATTGAACTTTGCTAATCAGAATCACTGAACATAGAAATGACAGGATATTTTTAAATAGCCAGTCTGTCAATTCAGAATAAATAATATCTGTTAAAAGTCTTTGGTATAAATTTTTTGAAAGAATTGTTTCCAAAACCTTGCTTTGTACAGGAAAACCTTAGTATATTAGGGATAGAGAAAAACAGTGCTTTCTCTTGATAAATATTTAGAAATAATTTTGGCTCTAAAAATATAGTCATATTTTGTTTATGCTATAAATAACAATGTAATATTGTACCTATATAGTACTTTCATCCAGGGGATGCCAAAGCAAATTTGGGCTTGGATGCATAATTTTGAAACATGGAGGTGAAGAGCTGCCCATCCTCCTTTCATTTGCATTTATATTGAGAACCCAACAGAGTTCGGTTTACATAAGTGTTCAACACCAATTGCAAGTTTGTTGGTTTCCATAGAGTCGCATGAATGCACATCATGTTGTCTTGGAAACTAAAGTATCTATATACGCAGTTGTCCTCTGTTTAGACTGTGAGAGCAGCTATGAAAACTTTCTTAGATTATAAGCTATGCAAACTGTAAGTTCATATTCATGTTACCATGGTAACAAGGACAGGTGTCCATTATATAAAATGAAAATTATAAAAAAATTTGATTATTTGAAACCAGACTCATATTTAACTGTAAATGTTTCCTTTTTCTTTGTTTCTATTCATTCTAGAATGATGATATAAGTGTAAATAACTATGACCACAGAGTACATATTCCATATATTTCAGTTATTCTCAAAGCACTTTATACAATTCTAAAATATTTGGTTAGGGCACCTGCCAGATGCTGGTGAGGGATGTTGATGCCCAAGGAGATGGGAGGAACCCCCAAGTGAACCGGTAGGACATGGGGGGACTGAAGGGGGAGGAGAAGTGGAGGACAGACAGGACCAGAGCCCTTGAGGGGTGGCTGGGAGCAGGGGGGAGGGTCCCATGCCTGGAGGGACCCTCGGGGACTTGGATCAGGGAAGAGTGCACCAAGCATATCCTCTGGCCAATCGGCCTGGGAAGCATGCCTGGCTAGCCTGCCCAGCTCTCAGGCTGGTTCCTATACCCTCAGAGGCCTCCCTTGGGCCGTGTGGATCCTGGGGCATAGGAGGGAGGCCGGGGGAGAACAGGAGAGGCAGGCAGGAGGGGCTTAATCTCCAAAATATACAAACAACTCATGAAGCTCAACATCAGAAAAACAAACAACCCAATTAAGAACTGGGTGGAAGACCTAAATAGACATTTCACCAAAGAAGACATACAGATGGCCAAGAGGCACATGAAAAGATGCTCAATATCACTAATTATTAGAGAAATGCAAATGAAAAGTACAATGAGTCAGAATGGACATTATCAAAAAATCTAGAAACAGTAAATGCTGGAGGGGGTGTGGTGAAAAGGGAACCCTCCTGCACTGTTGGTGGGAATGTAAATTGATACAACCACTATGGGGAGCAGTATGGAGGTTCCTTAAAAAAATAAAAATAGAACTACCATATGACCCAGCAATCCCACTACTGGGCATATACCCTGAGAATACCATAATTCAAAAAGAGACACATGACACAATGTTCATTGCAGCACTATTTATAATAGCCAGGACATGGAAGCAACCTAAATGTTCAAAAGATGAATAGATAAGAAGATGTGGCACATATATACAATGGAATATTACTCATCCATAAAAGCAAACGAAATTGAGTTATTTGTAGTGAGGTGAATGGTCTTAGAGTCTGTCATACAGAGTGAAGTAAGTCAGAAAGAGAAAAACAAATACTGTATGTTAACGAATATACATGGAATCTAAAAAAATGGTACTGATGAGCCTAGTGGCAGGGCAGGAATAAAGACGTAGACATAGAGAACGGACTTGAAGACACGGGGGCAGGGAGGGGGACACAGGTGAAGTGAGAGAAGCATCGGCATATATACACTGCTAAATGTAAAATAGATAGCTAGTGGGAAGAAGCAGCAGAGCACAGGGAGATCAGCTCCGTGCTTTGCGATGACCTAGAGGGGTAGCATAAAGAGGGTGGGAGGGAGGCTTAAGAGGGAGGGGATATAGGGATATATGTATGCATATGGCTGATTCACTTTGCTGTACAAGAGAAACTAACACAGCATTGTGAAGCAATTATACTCCAATAAAGATGTATAAAAAATAATAATAATAAATAAAATAAATAAATAAAATAAAATATTTGGTGATTTAATAAATAAATTACCTGTATATTTATTAACATTTACTTAATCATGTTTCTTGCTTAATTGAATTATTGGCTTAATAATTATTATTATCATAATATTAAGATTTATTAAAATAAAATGGCAAAAAATATAGATTTTATTAACTAATAATAATACTTTTATTTGAACCACAACTGATATAAACTTAGTGGTCTTTTTATCTATATATTTCTTTGACCTCCCTCCCTGCATTTATTATAGTTAAATCCAAATTATTATTGGTGTTTTTGTTAAGATAAATTAGTTTTCTTGTTATAGAAACAAGGGTATTAAAATAAATAAATTGTTAAAAACTGAAAAATTTAGATCTGTAGGTCCTTTAGATATATTTAACTGTTTATGTCTCTTTTTTTTATAGCAACTGAATTTGAAAAATCGTGCTTGCTGCCTATAAATTTTTAAATATAAGAAAGTTAATCAGTAGAAAATTCCAAACCCTATATTTTTAGAAAAATGAGTAATCTTATTATGCTCCTTCTGTATTGATTCTTTCCCTTACTATAAGAAGATGCACATATTTCTTAAATGAGTATGTCATTTCTTTTAAATATCTGTATAAATATCTTGCATTATATATATCATTATTTATGTAGCTAATTCCCTATAGATGGAAAATTAGGTTGTTTCCAATTATCCTATTACTAATTATATAGGAGTATTTTTATGTATGCATATATATATGTTGGTTTACATCTATATATTTTTCTGTAGATGGATCACAAGAAAGACTTTGTTTTTTATACAAAACTTAATAGTTAGAGACAATATTGTAAATTATCTTTGACAATATTCACTAATAATAATTATGTGAATAGGGTGTATTTTTCCTATTTTGCAAAAATGCAGTATGCTTATATAAAATTTTATCATATATGTACTCATGCATACAGATGTAGGATACATTTAAAAAATTAAGCATCTTGCATATGTCTTACACATACAAATATGGTGTTATTTAAGGTGTATATATATCTATCCTGAAAAAACTTTTATTCATTTTTTAATTGTTCAATTCAAGGAGCTTAAACTTGGAATTAACAATAAAAAAATTCAACAACAAATGAGACAAATACCTTAGGCTTTATGAAAAGCAACATAAAACAATCAACCATGATGAAATCCATGAGTGCAAGAAACAAACGTTAAGCAGAGTCTGAATGCTGGATCAGCACCATCATTAGTAGAGAGAGGGTTGAGATCCACTTCAGATTATAGAGTGCAGTGGGGAGGAGCCAGTGTTATTCATGAAACACAAATTAGAGCTTAAGCAGCCTTTGGTGATAGAGGGATAATTGCAGGAGATATTAAAGAAGTGTTTTCTATTGTACTTCACATTACTTAATATTCAAGTATGGCTCAAATAAATAAATCTCAGTTATCTTGCAATGTATGTGAGTAATCTCAAAATTCCATGTCAAGCAGTGATTCCATGGTTTTGGCATTGAGATGAATTCAGGTTCCCCCATGGAGCTTTCCTTTTTTGTGGTGCTTTTCCTCTTCTTTCAGTGCTCAGGTTCATTGAAAGCAATTTTTCGCATGATTCATGTTACTCTATAAGATTAGGTGATGTCAACTTGCAAAGCTGTGAAAAACCTGTTCTTTCATTCTCTGACCACTATCCTCTGTCCGGTACCAGGATGTCTGTGAGCATTGGATTTTCTATCACTATCTTGGGAATATATCACATATCTTATTTAATTTATTTGTTATATTTCATTTTGGTTATTTGGTTATTTGGTTATTCACTTGGTTATTTCCCATTTGCGTTGCATGTTTGAATCATATTTTCCATTGCTGGTTATGTGGAAATTCAATTTATTTTTTGCATGCTGACCTTTGTCACTTGCCATGTTCACTTATGAGTTCTAGTAGCTTTTAAAGTATTTTCTATGTATGAAGTCATCTCATCTGTAATTAGTCATTTTCACTTCTTCTAAACCATATGTCTTACATTTATTTTTTGTTATTGTTTTATTACATTAACTAGCTCTTCCAGCACAATGCTGAATAAAAGTGGTAAGAACAAACATTCTTGATTAGTTTTCCAACCTAGGGATAAATCTGTTCATTCTTTCACCATTATCATGCTAGATTTAGGTTTTATGTTAATTATTTTTATTAAGTTGAAGAAATTCTCTAATTCCGAGTACACTTTAAATATTTATCAAAAATGGGTATTGAATTTTGTTACATGTTTTTCTTCATCTAACTAGATGATCATGTGTTTTATTCCATTTTAATCTGATAATACAAGTTAAATTAATTAGTTTTTCTAATATGAAAATCAAATGTATTACTGGAATAATTTCTATCTGGTTCTGATGTCTTATCAGTTTATGCATGTTACTGGATTTGATTTGCCAAAATTGTGTCAGATCCTTGCATTTAAGTTCATGAGGAATATTGATCTTTAGGGTCTTTGTTTTGTTTTGTTTCTTGTTTGGGGGGTTATTTTTTGGGGGTAATTTTCTTGTAACAGTCTTTGCTGCCAATTATATTAGGTAAATGCTGGCCTCAAAAAATGATGTATGAAGTGATTTTCCTTCTTCTATTTAGTGGAAGGTTTTATGCACACTTGGTTATTTCCTCTTTAAATGTTTTGTAGAATGATTTTTTTGAAGCCATTTGATTCCAAGATTTCTTGTAGAAGGTTTATTAGCTATGACTTCCATTTTTACTAAGAGATAAAGTTTATTCAGATTACTTAATTCTTCATGAATGAGCTTTTGATATTTATGTTTTTAGGAATTCATTTTAATTATCTTTATTATCCTTTTTATATCACTAGGATCTATAATGACATCCATTATTTAATATTTGATTAAACTCATTTGATATCTTATTAATTTATTACATCTCCTGGATGTATAATAGGCATTTCACATATAATATGACCCAATAGAGTTTTTTAATTTTTAAAAATTTTTTAATTAATTTTTATTAGAGTATAGTTGCTTTATACTGTTGTGTTTGTTTCTGCTATACAGCAAAATGAATCAGCCACACGTGTACATATATCCTCTCTTTTTTGGATTTCCTTCCCATTTAGGTCACCAAAGAGCACTCAGTAGAGTTCCCTGTGCTATACAGTAGGTTCTCATTAGTTATCTATTTTATACATAGTATCAACAGTGTATATATGTCAATCCCAGTCTCCCAATTCATGCCACCCCTCCTTCCCCACTTGGTGTCCATATGTTTTTTCTCTATGTCTGTGTCTCTATTTCTGCTTTGCAAATAAGTTCATCTGTATCATTTTTCTAGATTCCACATATAAGTGATATTATATGATATTTGTTTTTCTCTTTTTGACCTACTTCACTCTGTATGACAGTCTCTAGATCCATCCATGTCTCTGCAAATGGCACAATTTCGTTCCATCTTATGGTTGAGTAATATTCCATTGTATATATCCCCTCAAAAAGAAGATGGCTAAATATGTTGACTTTTGTATGTTTGGACCAATGTTGCTTTAAAGAAAATCTTTCCAACATGCAGGCACAAGCTTTGAGTGCCCCTATAACAGCAATACCAAAGATGTTAGCTAATAGATATTTTAGTGGATAATCTGTCAACTGGTCCAGTATAAGTTACAGCCTTTCCATTTTTCTCATTTTAGGTATCTTGGACTGAGAAGTGGGGCCTTTACTATATTTTTCCTGATAAATACACATACTGGCCACTCCTTATCATCTCTTTCTTTGAAAGGTGAAATATGTTAAGCATTAACACATTGATGATAAGGAGGGGACCACATCTTCTTTATCCATTCCTCTGTTGATGGACATTTAGGGCACTTCCATGTCCTGGCTATTGTAAATAGTGCTGCAGTGAACATTGGGGTGCATGTATCTTTTTGAATTATGGTTTTCTTCATGTATATGCCCAGGAGTTGGACTGCTGGGTCATACGGTAGTTCTATTTTTAGCTTTTTAAGGAAACTCCGTACTGTTCTTTATAGTGGCTGTATCAATTTATATTCCCACCAACAGTGTAGGAGGGTTCCCTTTTTTCCACACTCTCTCCAGCATTTATTGTTTGTAGAATTTTTGATGATAGCCATTCTGGCCAGTGTGAGTTGATATCTCAATGTAGTTTTGATTTACATTTCTCTAATAATCAGTGAGGTGGAGCATCTTTTCATGTGTTTGTTGGTCATTGGTATGTCTTCTTTGCAGAAATATCTATTTAGGTCTTCTGCCCATTTTTTGATTGGGTTGTTTGTTTTTTTGATATTGAGCTTCATGAGCTGTCTGTGTATTTTGGAGATTAATCCCTTGTCAGTTGCTTCATTTGCAAATATTTTCTCCCATTCTGAGGGTTGTCTTTTCATCTCGTTTATGGTTTCCTTTGTTGTGCAAAAGCTTTTAAGTTTCATTAGGCCCCATTTGCTTATTTCTGTTTTTATTTCCATTACTCTAGGAGGTGAGTCAAAAAAGATCTTGCTGCAATTTATGTCAAAGAGTGTTCTGCCTATGTTTTCCTCTAAGAGTTTTATAGTGTCTGGTCTTACATTTAGGTGTTTTATCCATTTTGAGTTTATTTTTGTGTATTGTGTTAGAGAATGTTCTAATTTCATTCTTTTACAAGTAGCTGTCCAGTTTTCCCAGCACCATTTATTGAAGAGACTGTCTTTTCTCCACTGTATATTCTTGCCTCCTTTGTCATAGATTAGGTGACCATAGGTGTGTGGATATATATCTGGGCTTTCTATCCTATTCCATTGATCTATATTTCTGTTTTTGTGCCAGTGCCATACTGTCTTGATTACTATAGCTTTGTAGTATAATCTGAAGTCAGGGAGCCTGATTCTTCCACTCCATTTTCCTTTCTCAAGATTGCTTTGGCTATTTGGGGTCTTTTGTGTATCCATACAAATTGTAAGATATTTTTGTTCTAATTCTGTGAACGCCATTCCAAATATGGTTCTTAATACACAATGCTTTCAAAAACTATTTCATCTGTTGAATATTTGTAACATTATTTAACTAGTTTCTTGAACTTGTTTGATGTGCCATCCTTTACTTTTCCCTTTCTCATTATTATTCCTATCCAATTATTTAATGTATGTTACTATTTTTCAATCAGTAAATGCTTCTAACATCTTTTCTCCAACACTATTGTCACCACATAAATCTTTCATTCTGGCTGGAGAAATAGTCAGAGTCCTGTCTTTTTAATTTTTTTTTCAATAGTTTCCTCCTGGCTTCATTGACTGTACACCATGCACACACAGATCAGTATTCAGCCAATATTCAATCAAGCATTCCATTCCATTGGACTCACCTGCAGATGTCTGGTGTGATCTCTCTTTCTCTCTCTCTCTCCCTCCTCAGTTTCCTCTTCTGTGGTTCTATGCTCGCTAATTGTAGCCACTTCAATCTCTTGTACTCTTATCTCTATCCTCCCAATTCAGGGGATTCCTAGCTGAGTTTGAGTTCTCCCTCTCTATGCTACAGACTATTTCTGAGCAGTTAGCTGAGCAATTATAGAGCTACCTTATTTGGTTCTGTCTTCTCAGAGATTGTAATTCTGTGCTTCCTTGGTCCAATACCCAAGAAGAGTGATTTTATATATTTTGTCTAATTTTCTAGTTGTTTATGGCAAGAGGACAATTGCTATAGAAGTTAATTTTTCATGGCCAGAAGTAGATGTCTCACATTCTTTTTGAAATCTATTTTTATTGGATATAGAATTGTGGATTGACAATCTCTTCCCCCAAATGCTTTGAAGATCTTTCTACTTTCTTCTGGCTTACCTTTTCTCTGATGATAAGTCTATGGTTACTCTTCTTCTTGTTCTTTTGTGTGTAATGTGTCTTTTTTCTCTTGCTCCTTTTGAGTTTCTATATATCCCTGGTTTTCAACAATTTAATTATTATATGCCCTGTTGTGTTTTTTTGGTTTAATCCTGTCTGAGGTTTATTGAGCTTCTTAAATTTGTGTGCTTATAGTTTTCATATAATTTGAAAAATGTTCATGATTATTTTATTTTCTGCCTTCTTCTTTCCCCTTCCACACTTTTATTTTATGGACTTGATAAACATATTTCAGATCTTTTCATATTGCCCAATAGATTTCTGAGATTCTTCATTTATTTTGAGCCTTTCTTTGTGTGTGCGTGTTTATCATTTCAAATGCCATACATTCCAATTAATTAATCTATTCTTTTGAGTTTCTTATCTCTTATTATTCTGATCAGTAAAATTTTTATTTCACATATTTTCACTTCATTGTTAAATGTTTCATTTGATTCTAATTTTTATCTTCCATTTCTCTCTTTATGTTTGTGATTTTCTTTAAATTCTTGAGAACATTTATTGTACTTGTAACAACTCTTTTCAAGTACTTGCTAGCCTGTTTTATCATTGATGTTTTTAAGAGTCTCTCTCTATAGACTAATTGTTCTTCTATTTATTGATTATATTTTACATTTTTTTACATATCTAGGGAGTTTTATTTGGTTGCTGTATATTGCTGTACATTTCATGTTGATAGATACTGGGTTTGTTGTATTTCTTTAAAAAATAGAGGTCTTTGTTTGCACTGGCAGATCAGATATGCATGGATCATCTAGATCTTCTGTCATGTATTTTTTTAAACTTTTAAGTAAAAGTTTTAAATTCTTTTACCCATTACTGTATTGCTAGTATAGCCCACTAGTAAGACATGACCTTGATGGGGTTCTCCACTGAAGTACAGTAGGTTCAGCAACGACTCATCAATACAGTGGTCAGTACTCAAATATCTCCTAATCTTGTGTGAGTTTTGGGAACTTTTCATTTTACTGCACTAGAGTTAGATTTTGCCCAGCCTCATAGAATTTCATGCTATATATATGTGGCTTAGTTGTCAGTCACAAATTCAAGGACCACTTCATCACATTCTTGGAGTTGTTTCTCAATGCAATGCTCTCTTCTCTAATAATCTGCAAGTATTCCAGACACCTCAGCCATTTTGAACTGTGATATATGTCTTTTCAATGCAATGTAAAAGTTGGTTTCATCTCAGTGTAACATAATCTGGAAAGCGTTTTCAGGCAGAGAAGCTGAGCAGTTGTAGAGTTCACCTGCTTTGTTTTTGTTTTCCTAGGGGTCACAGTCCTGAGTTGTCTGTTGTCCAATGGGAAAAGACAGTTGTCTCATATCTTTTTCCAGGCTTCTAACTGTTTTTCAGGGAGTGATAGTCCAGTCCCAGCTTCTCTAATATGCCCAAACTGTAAGAGTTACTAGTGGTTTTTCAAGGAGGAAAACACTTAACTGCTCTGTGATTTAGTTTCCTTATCATTAGAGTTTGGATTATAATATATACCTTATTAAAGGTTATTGGCTTTATCTCAAGCCTTACTACAGCTAAGATAACCTGATATTTTATTGTTTTGCTTTCCCATAAAAGTGCTCTTTTCTCCAAACTGCCAAATCTACTGGGAGACAAGTCACCTAAGGCCATCTCTATCATACCATGAAAATAAGTGTAGAAGTTTTTTGGCTCATTTGCCAATGCTCCTTCATTAGACTAGCAGATGTAATCGTATCCTGATGTGCCTGTTTACCTCTGTCACCACAAGTAGCTACCTCATCCATCATCACTCAGGCTTTTATTTCTATATTGATTTGTATATCTCAATCTATGTCAATCCTCTTTTTGCTTGTCCTCTTAAGTCTTTTCACTGGAACCATAAATCTGCCTTTACTGAATGTCCAGTTTTTCTCAATTTCTTCTCTGAAAACTTCTTCCACCTCCTGGTGTTAACTGATCTGTGGTTATTTTCTGAGATTTCTCCTTAATCTGTACACTCCTTAATTGGAAGCTTATTTTCTCCATCATCTCTCTTTGCCTTCATTCTAAAAAAGTGTGATAACTACACTTCCTGTTTTCCCTTTTTGCTATACACCCATTTATTTTCCTTTCTCCTTAACATACTCCTTTCTCTTGTAAAATCTTTTGTCTGTATAGGTCATCCATACCATTTCTTCCTGCTATCACCTACTGAACTCTTGGTTATGCCTAGTGATCATGTAAAATTTTAACTTGAACCTACTCTAGCACATTAACTTAAAATTTCGATTATTAATGTAATCTCTCCTTCAATGAGACCAATTATCTCAATAGAGCTAACAACATCTGCATTCTGATTGAATCCAATTTCCTACCCCCCTTCTTGTTATTTCCTTCATAATTTTTGTGGTTTTCCCTAATAATCTGCTTCTGGTTCATCCTTCTCTTCTATAAAATTAAATATGCCTCAGAGTTCTCTTTATTTTCTTTACTCTCTGTTGAGTTCACTCAGTCTCCTGAATTTATTCCACATCTCTCCAGTCTCATTATCTCCTCTGAGCTTAAATCTCATATGATAAGCTATGTTTAACAGGTATCTCATACTTAATATGGCTATAACAGAGTTCTTACTTTTCATTACTCTAATAAAAACTATTATCTTCTTCAGTCTTTCTCACCTTAATTTATTTGTAGCATTATCTACCCATTTACAAAAACCAAAGATCTAAATGCTATTCTTATAAGCTTTTCTCATTATTATTCACATTAAAATTTTCAACAAAGATTGTTACTACACCATCGATTTATATTTTCACCTTTTCATTCTATCACTAATGCCACCACATAAATTGTAGTAATCTGAAATACTGAAAAAATTTCCCCCGTTAGTGTTTTTGTTCTCCAATTTATTTTCCCACAATTCAGTTTCTACTGTATATCCAGAAAGATTTGAGTTACCCTCCATGATGAACATTTTACTATGTGTACACTGACTAAACTTTTATTCTAGAATATTCAAGTCCATTTCCATTTCTGAGTTTCTGCACTTGCTTTTCCTTGGCCTGAAGCACACTTTTTCTGACTCTAAGTATAGTAGACTACTTTAATTTTTATTTTCACTTAGCTGAAATGTCAGACATTCTGAGTAGTCTTTTTTTAATGTAAAAATATGAATGTGTCAGATGTCACTGATGTGTTCAACATTTTATCTTTATTTAAAATGAGATTCTAAATAATCCACATAAGTCATTTTAATAACATATAAATATGTTTATGTAATATTGACCCTTTACGAATATCTGTTTGAATTTAACAAAGGAAAGTGCTACATTGTTATAAAAGGCATGCTTACAACTTTACCATGAAAAATGAATATTGGGACTTAGATTTTATATCCCCCATTGTGTTACAGACCGACAGAGGGATTATACTATATTGTAGTACCTCATACAGTTCTGTCACAATACAGTTGTGACTCAAATGAACTTTGTCACAATGTTGACTGCCTAAATTTATTTCTGAGATAAAGCAAATTGTTCTATTTTGACTAGATTTATGAAAAGGTGTATTTCTACATTTGAAACTCTTAATCATAATGTAAAATTTCTTAAGCAGGCATCTGACTTAAGAACAACCCTAATGATCATGAAAGCTGTTAAATCATTACTTGAATAAGTACTGAAGGGACTCAATATCTAAAATATTGTTAAGAGAGGGATAAACAAGAACATCTCTCTTAATAGAAAAAGCTGAATAATAATCTCAAGCATTCTTGTATTTTAAAAGTACATGGAAACACATTTGGACTTCTAAAGACATTATTTTTTTTTCAGTTTTTGAAGTTTTTCAGATAATGTATTTTCCTAACACCAAAATATGAGTTTAACTATTGGGTTTAGGGAAAAGTATTATGATATAAAGAGATTTTAACATACTATGTTAAAAAACAGACATGGAATAGAGAAATTAAGCGAAGTTGTGGCCTTTCATTTTATTTTTTCCCTATTTTATTGAGATATAACCAACATATATTGTATAAGTTTAAGGTGTGCATTATAAAGATTTGAAATATTGCAAAATGATTACCACAATAAGTTTACTTATCATCATCACTTCACATAATTACATTTTTTTGTTCCTTCTGATAAGAACTTTAAGATCTACTCTTTTAGCAACTTTCAAATATACAATACAGTATTGTTAACTATAGTTTCATCATGTACATTTCATCCCAGAACTTATTTATTTTAAAACTGAAAATTTGTATCTTTTAACCAAATTTACCATATTCCCCTATCCCTCACCTCCTCCAACCCCACCTCTGACAATCACAAATCTGGTCACTGTTTTTATGAGTTTATTTGGATTTTTTGTTTTGTTTTGTTTTGCTTTGTTTTATATTCCACATATAAGTGAGATCATTCAGTGTTTGTATTTTTTGTCTGACTTATTTCACTTAGCATAATGCTTTCCAGGTCCATCCATGTTTTCACAAATGGCAGAATTTCCCTTTTTTATGGGTGAATAGTATTCCAGTGTGTGTCTGTGTGTGTGTTTGTGTGTGTGGGGGTGTCTGCGTGTATACAATCACCAAGATATGGAAATACTAAGTGTCCATCAATGAATAAATGGATAAAAAATGTGATATATATATAGATAGGTAAAGAAATGTGATATACACATATATATGTATATCACATTTCTTTATCTAACTATCCATTGATGGACACTTAGTATTTCCATGTCTTGGCTATTGTAAATAATGCTGCAATGTACATGTGAATGCAGATATCTCTTCAGGATAGTGATTTTGTTTTCTTCATATATATACTCAGAAGTTGAATTGCACTATCATACAATAATCTTATCTTTAATTTTCTTCAAATCTGCACACTGTCTCCACAGTGGCTATATCAATGTATATTCCAAATCAGTGCACAAGTGTTCACTTTTCTCCATATCCTTACCAGCATTTGTTATGTCATCTTTTTGATGATAGCCAGTCTGACAGGTGTGAGGTGATATCTTATAGTAGTTTCTATTTGCAATTCCCTGATGATTAGTGATGTTGAGCACCTTTTCATGTGCATGGCCATTGAATATCTTCTTTGAAAAAAAATTATCTATTTGGACACTTTGCCTATTTTTTAAATGAATTAATTTTTGTTTTTATTTTTTTCCTATTGAGTTGTATGAGTTCCTTACATATTTTGGATATTAATCCCTTAGCAGATGTGTGGTTTGCAAATGTTTGCTCACATTCTGTAGGTTTTTTCAATTTTTTGTTCATTTGCTATGCTATACAGAAGATTTTTAGTTTGATGTAATCTCACTTGTTTATTTTTAATTTTATTGCTTGTGCTTTAGGTGTTATATCCAAAAATTCATTGCCAAGACTCAAATGGAAAAAAAAAAATGTTCCCTATGTTTCCTTCTAAGAATTTTGTGGTTTAGGTCTTATATTCAAGTCTTTAATCCATTATGGGGTTAATTTTTGTAAGTGCTGTAAGACAGGGATCTAGTTTAATTTTTTTGCATGTGAATATTCAATTTTCCCGGGACCATTTACTGAAGACTGTCTTTTCTCCACCGAATATTTTTGGATCCCTTGTCAAATATCAGCTGACATGTGTTCATGCATGGGTTTATTTCTGAGCTTTCAGTTCTGCTCCATTAATCTACGTGTCTGTTTTTATGCCAGTACCATACTGTGTTGATTACTATAGCTTTGTAATATGGTTTGAAATCAGCTTTTCACTTTAAAAATAGTAACATTATTTCTTTTACATTTGGGACACATTTTTAATAGAATCATAGCCTTTGCAGTTAAATTTTTTTTTTTTTTTTTTTTTTTTTTTTTGCAGTACGCGGGCCTCTCACTGTTGTGGCCTCTCCTGTTCTGGAGCACAGGCTCTGGATGCACAGGCTCAGCAGCCATGGCTCACGGGCCTAGCTGCTCTGTGGCATGTGGGATCTTCCCAAACTGGGGCATGAACCTGTGTCCCCTGCATTGTCAGGTAGACTCTCAACCACTGTGCCACCAGGGAAGACCTGCAGTTAAATCTTTTAAACCAAGCACTAGTGTTTTAGTTTGTGAAGCAATATCCAATAATTTTAAATTGGAAGAAAATAAAATGACTGGCATTTTCTCTCATATGCATTCGTATTTCAATAGCAAAAGATAGAAAAAATATATAGTGTCTGGAAATGTACATTAGATCAAATTATCAAATGTGTTTTGTGGTTAAGTTATAAGTCAATTAAGTCATACAACATAGGGTAAACACTGAAAATGAATTCCTAAGAGTTAAGTGCCAGTTGGTCAGATGACATAAACAAACCAAACACACACACACACACACAACTATGTGTGTATATGTGTATGAATATACTTGTGTGTATATATATTTTGTATGTATATATTTATATATTTAAAGGAAACCTATTTCCTTTTAGTTCTGGCATTACAAATAGATGAATATAAACAAATAAGTAAAGGAAAAGTCTTATGACTCAATGATAATTATTTTAATTAAATAAAGTAACATAAGCTCTAACCTTGAGCAGATAAACCTTATGCAACATTTTCCTTTTAATATGTTGTATAATAACTCTGCTTATCATGAAAAGGTGCATTCTTTGTGCCTAAATTATTGTGTTTTCTTGTTGAAAAATTCTTGAAAAAAATAGTGATCATTTTATTCTTATTTTAATAACATTATATATTACTTAACATTGTATATGTATATATATATACACACATATATGTGTGTGTATGTGTGTCTGTGTCTTTGTATGTAGACTATTCATGAATGTTTTGGGCAAATTTAAAATACCCTGTTTTTCCTGATGATAATTTTAGAGCAAAATGTATTTATTATATGACAATTATTCATTATGTGATGGATCTTTTAATCTTCAATAATCCTTAAATCCTTGAAACTATGATGTGTGTAAAGTTTTACTTTGAAAAACAAATGTGATTTTAAAAATCTAAAATAATGATACTTCCACTGATGTGTGTGCTTGTACCAGGTTTATAGGAAAGTGATAAAAAATCAGAAAAGAAGAAGCAAAACAATGCAGAGAGAAAAAGCAGATTAAACAAATAATTGTATCAAACAATGCTTGAATGCACTTGTGGTGTATCAAAATTCTTAAAAAATGTGTTACAGTACATGAAGATTTCATTCTATTTAAAGGAAATCAGTGGCTTTAAAAAATATATAAAATGCTATTCTTACCTCACAGAATAAACAAGAAGCAATAAAGAATTTAGATACTAGAGTTTTTATTAAAATATGGAGATGCTCCTAATTCAGCTAATATTGATTGAGTTATGATAGGGCATTTTAAATATCTGGTTTAGTATTTCAAATAATATATCTATAGCATTAATTAAACCAGAAAAAAAGACTAAATGTAGCAATCATTTCTAGTTAACTTTTTCATCAGAAATTCTTATTTTTTAATTATCAAATATCAGCTATGTAAGTCAGATTAGATCTGTGCCTTTTACCATGTAAAAGTCAAAGCCTGGCCTAAAAGGATATGTAAAATTAAGGGTGACATATAGATTGCATTTATAGCAGGAACGAGATTGTAATGTTTCAGATACTGCATTAGGGAGAAAAAAGGAATCCTTTTGAAGACTTCTGTAATTCCAAGTAGCCAAATAAATCAGGATTGTGTGTTTAGTAAACTGAATTATATGCATATCATGGAATAAATCTACAATGTTGGCTACAGTAATGAGTATACCGAAACTACATCAGTATTTCATTTACTAATAGTAATGTATAGCACAAGACAGGTCGTAATATGTTTGCAGAAGAATTCAGGCAAGGAACTCAGGCATGTAGGCTTATTTTGCAGTGCAGAGTACACTGATTATGCTCAAAGATTGTGTATCATCTCTGTTTGAGCCTATAAATCTATGTGGAAAACTTGAAGAGCAGATTTTGATAAGGTATTATTGGAATTAATAGAGTTGCAAAATATATACCTACATGCAATCCTTGGGAAATAAAAACTATTTTTCCTCACCCAAAAGGGAAGTGATATTTTCTTTAGTATGTCATGGGTTTTCTTAAAAAACATAATTTTAAATAATATAAAATATGTTTTTCAATACACCTTTAGGAAATTTAGGAAAAGTTTATTTTAAATAAAACCCATTTATTTAGAAATTATATTACATAATGAGTTATTTTTAACCTGGGGTAGATAGCCCTCTCCCCATTTTGGAAATTGAGGTTTAACAAAATGGTATACTTTGCTCATTATTATAGACACATGAATATTCAAGAAATAGAATTTTCACTGTTTTTATCAAAACTGAAGAAACAGAATTAGGTTTTACATCTCTAAGACCAGTAAATTTCATTCTGTGCCATACCTTATCTTTGTTCAATGCAAAGTGTTGGAATACTATTTGCCATTATAAAGTTATCAAGGGTAGCCCAATATTAGGCAGTGCATCCTTTATCTCATCTTTTTTTTTTTATCACTTCTAAAATTCTATGAATTTGTTCATACAGCTGTGGGAAATCTGGCACTCATACATTTTTTTGGGTGCAAATTCCAGTCTGTAGAATCCTTATGGAGAAGAATTTGACAATGTCTAACAAAACAACATACGTGTTGATCTTATGACTCCAAAATTTCCCTTCTTGTGGAGTTTATGCTAAAGATAAACCTCCAATAATATAAAAATACATAAATGTATATTTATTAATTGCAGCATTTTTTTTTGTATTTACAACATACTGGAAGCAGTGTAAATACCCCAAACATAGAAGAGTGGTTAATAAACTGGTATAGCCACAAAATGTTGTGCAGTTGTAAAATGGAATGTAAAAGATCTATAAGATCTGATGTAGGATGATTTTCAAGAAAATAGAAAAGAATATCTATACATACAGAGAAATAACACATTTTGTGAAAAAGGAAGGGAAAATTAAAATAATATGTATTTGCTTACTTATGCATAAAGAGGTAAACACAGAAAGGATAAGCCAGAAACCAATAATATTAGTTCCTTATGTTGAGATGGAAGCATACAGTGTAGAAAGAATAGAAATAATAGGGGTTGAGAAGAACACGTCTGTGAATATATTTTTTATACAACTCTGACTTTTTAAATTATGTTAATGTTTCACATACTGAAAAAATAATAAACTCAGAAATCAAAGGGGATAGAGTAAACATACTAACATAAAAATAAACAGAAACACATAAATTCAAGTAGATTTCAAAAGACTAGTATAACTATAGGAAAGGAGGGGGAGAAAAATTAACAGTTTTTGGACAACATGCTCTTAGGCTAAACACAAATCCTTTACTTCAGTTGTTGTTTCATTTTCCTATTTTTATGTGTTAGCAACTCTTAAAGTACTTTCTGTGTATCCTGTGAGTGAGTAAATAGGTTAATATCTTGTGATAATGAGATCCCAATTTGTTACTGTGTTAGTTGGAAAGCTCCTTGGGAGCTTCCCAGGTGAAATCTGAAACTGGTCCTATAGGAGTAGGGAAGGGAGAGACTAAAGAAAAAGGCAGACTGCTTCAGATTGGTAGGTGGCAGGTTTGGAATTGGCAGATGATCGATGGATACATAATCGATAGATATTGAAATAGAAGAGAGGTTTATACATATGTGTGAAAGTACGCATATACATTCATTTACTTCCTAACCCTGTCTTTTGATGTAGCCAAGAAGCCATGACCTTCGGTAGCACAGAACAGTGTCCAGATTTTGGCTTCTATATTCAAGCCTTTACTAAAAGGAGCTAGAGGTCCTTCATGAAATGGCATTGCCAGGACTAGATCAACTGAAATAAATATAAGTAGGTAATTATAATACAGTGAACAGAGTAAGAACCCATGAACCCATATTGATATAAATAAATTAATATATGCAAACAAATAACTAAGAAGGGAAAGTTCTTCCTTACAGTAGAAAGACAGCTGAAATATGTAGAATTATAAAATTTGGTAACCATAAAAATAATAATTGACCTAGGCAAGAATCATCAATGAATCTTAATTAGTATTTGAAAGTTTTATGACTAACAGCTAATTGTAATAATCTCAAAGTATAGCACCAAAATATACTTATTGATTACAATGGGGAAATAATTTCACAGTGGATAAAACTGGAAGTCATCGCCTTAACTGAGTGATTAAAATTAAGATCTACAGTACTGGCATAAATCGGCATTATGACTGCCTTGATTAGGATGCACTGAGAGAAAACACAACATGTGTTGAAAGCCATTTAAAGAGACACTGTGGGACTTACCTGGTGGCGCAGTGGTTAAGAATCTGCCTGCCAATGCAGGGGACACGGTTCGATTCCCGGTCTGGGAAGATCCCACATGCTGCAGAGCAACCAAGCCCATGCGCCACCACTACTGAGCCTGTGCTCTAGAGCCCGCGAGCCACAACTACTGAGCTCGCGTGCTGCAACTACTGAAGCTTGAGTGCCTAGAGCCCATGCTCTGCAACAAGAGAAGCCACCACAATGAGAAGCCTGCACACTGCAACAAAGAGTAGCTCCCCACTTGCTGCAACTAGAGGAAGCCCGGGCACAGCAGCACAGACCCAACTCAGACAAAAAAAATAAGTAAATAAATAAATTTAAAAAAAGTAAAATTATATTTTAAAAAAGAGAGAGAGACACTGCCACGCTGTACAAGAACCTATGAGATGGCCATTATGGCAAGAAATGCATGGGGGCTCTAGGAGCTGAAAGGGAGCCCTGGCTGACAGTCAGCAAGAAAATATGGAACTCAGTCCTACAACTGCAAATAAGTACACTCTTCTAACAAACTTGGAGCTTGGAAGAGGACCCTAAGTTCCAGAAAGAAACAAAGCCCACCCAGTAACTTGATGGCATCATTGGGAGATATTGAGCGGAGGACTCAGTCAAGCTCTGCTCAGGCTTAACTGACCCTGACTCACAGAAACCGTGAGATAATAAATGTATGTTAGTTCAGACTGCAAAGTCTGTGATAATTTGTTACACAGCAGACAATTAATACATACATGTTATTAGTATAATTTATCATCTCTATACCAGACTACTAAAACATTTGACTGACACTGTCATGTTGTCCCTGATCATACTGAAAATACAGTGTTAATACATTTACTTAAATGTTTTATACAGTGTAAAAATATATTCTTTTTGTACATTTAAAAATTTGGATTTTCAAGTTATCTTCTACTATTAATTAGATTTATTTTACAACTGTTAAATATGAAACCTACCACAGAGCCAAATTTTAGCTGTCAAATGATTTATTACTAAGAATAGTTTTTAAAAAGTACATCTTTCCTGTAATAATATCTATATATGATATTACTTAAGTAGTTCTTCATTTACTTATATGCACAACAATTTAATTATTGTGTGAGCATACTTTGAAACACATTAAAAATTCTTTTCTAAAAATCTTTTTATCAAACTTTACTTTTTAGAATAGTTTTGGATTTACTCAAAAATCAGAGAATATAATACAGAGAGCTCCCAGTTTCCTTTATTATTAACATCTTAGGTTAGTATGATGATTTGTTACAGTAAATTAACCAATGTTGATACATTATAATTATAGTCTATAGTTTATTTTAGATTTTATTAGTTTTTACCTAATGTCCCTTTTCTGTTGGAATATTTTGAACAATACTCGGGTAATTGAAGAAGTTTCTTCAACTGGATTCTCTAATTCTTTTTTTCTTGATGAGATTAGTGCTATGGGTTAATGCTAGGAAGACCACAGAAGTAAAGTGCCATTGTCATTACATCATATCAAGTATACATATTGTCAACATGATTTATGACTTTGATGTTGCTATTCATGCAATAATTAAATACACAGATGAGAATTGATGGGAGCCAGATTCTCACTGTTGGAGTGGGAGTTTACAGATAAGCAGGGGAAGAAGCTAGAATGATGCATGTGGTAATGGATTGGAGACATAAGAGTAAACTCAAGTTTAGCTGAGTATAAATACAGAGGGTTGCCCACAGAAATATTTATAGATATGTGTAAATATGCAGGTTTCTATAAACACATATAATTTTGCTCTGTTAGCAGAGAAGGTTAAAAACAAACAAACAAACATACCAGTAGCAAGAAGCACATCTGGTACCCAGATCTTGTTTACCTTTATCATTTTCCAATAAAAGCTACTAGGGCTTCCTGTAGAAATACCTGATTCTAAGACTAGGGAAGAAAATACAAATATAGCATCTTGTAATAACAGAAAGTAAGAAAATGCCCAAACACACACACACACACACACACACACACACACACACACACACACAGTGATAGGAGTTCAAGGGCCAACTAAATGAGTCGTCAGTGTTCAGCCAAAGCTGAAACAATATGAACAATCTTAACATAGTATTATAACACAAAGTATAAAATAAATATCCATAAGACCATATAAATATTAATTAATTAATGGGGAAGAAGAGACAAATGTCTCATGCAGAATTATTCCAACTAATTTATGAAGATGCTCTGCCCTCAAGTTGGGAGAGTGTGACTCCCCATTCCAGGTATGGGCTGGACATAAGAATTTCTAAGGTATGTAGTGTGGAAATGTGGGGACAGAGTAAAGCAGGAAGGGAGTGACTCTACAGTGAAGAAACTTGACTTGGTGATTGAGGACAACAAGAAGTCATAAATCCTTTGTTATTTTGAATTACTTACTCCAACAACCTATAAGAGTATCTGCAATTTATTGTCTGATGTCAAACTTGTTGGCATGCGCAGTCACAGGATGGACCAGGGCATTAGAACTGAGGATGGGTGCCTAAAATGTACTGAGAAAGTGACTGTATTTTAATGTTCTGTCTTGCTAAACACATTGCCACGTTTATGGATTTAGAAATATATAATTAAATACAATAATTTAGAGTTACTTAAACTTATAAAAATTGGTAAAAATAATTCTGAAGTAAATGAAAGAATCTACATATAACTTGTTTCCTAGTATTATGTACATTTACCTTATCACTTTAATGCTATTTAACTTCAGTGGTTAATAGATTGCCTTGTATCTATAGCTGTTTAATAAATAATTTTTGATTTGATTATGACTTCATAGAACAAAAAGTGCTATAAAGTGATTCTTCACTTTGGCATATTATTTTCTGCCCTTTAAAAGTGGAGATTTATGTATATGACAATTGCATAATTTTACATGATACTTCTGTTGATGAAAACCCAGTTGTTCTTTCAGGAAAAAAAAAATGGAAAAGCTATCTTCTTTACCAATTAAAAATCAAGAGAATAGGATTTTAATAAGCCTCTTGAGAGACTTGTCTTTTGTATCTTTGATAAATACATGATTATAAGAACGAATTATATGAGTAGCAATAATTTCCCAGTAATGTGATCATTGAAAGACCTCCCAAGTGCAATATATCAGTATTAACTGGGAACAGATGATCATTTTAGTGACATGCTCAAGTCATTATCCATATTTCAATACTTCATGAATACCTGAATATTCGTAGTGATTTTTTTTTAAGATTTCAGTGCAACCTTTAATAGGGTCATTTACTTTAAAACTAGGAAAAAGTAAGAAAAAATAGAATTAAGGTTTGTTAATTAAGACTATTTGAAAAAGATATTTTGGTAAAGTGAACCAAGTGTTCACTTTTTATTATTTTTGGATGTAGAAAGACTTTAACATTTACAATTATGCTATGTATTATCAGTTTTGGTATGTAAGCAACATCAAGCAACATTGATGCCTGTGTCCTGAACTACTGATCTAAATTGTAGGATATAATCTGTTAATTTTAATAGATATTCAAAATACGAAATAATGCACCCCCCCAAATCTCTACAAGAATCTTGTATTTCCTAGTGATTATTATTTTTTCTTATATAATTTATTTAAGACCTGTGTGTATCTTTCTCCACCTGAGAAATGCAAGCTATAATATCTCTGGTATCTGAAGAGATTCCAAAGCAAATCAAGTTTGCTCATGTCTTCTTACTTTCTATAATTAATTGTATATTTCTTAATTTTTAATATGATATTACAGTCACATCCTGTTATTAAGCTTACCAAAATGTCAAAAGAAGTTTTTACCACAGTTGAGTTCCAAAGGTTCAGCTAGTGCTCTCTTTACTGATAAATTATTCAATATTCCATATTTTTAGTATAAATCCAAATTTTTGATACAGTATATTATGCTTCTTTCTTCTATAAAACCAATAATGTTTTCTGCAGTTTGCAAAGTCTGTATTCTCTCCATTGTCTTCCTTTGCACCTCACTATTCTGGTTATTTTCTTACTTCTTTGACTACTTTTTTCATTTTAGTTTATATATTTTCCTTTTTCATTTGAAATTCTTAAATATCAAGATTCTACAAGTTCTGTTAGTTATTCATTTCTATTTCAATTACTATCCCTAGTAATCTTTTTTCCACATTCATTAATTCATGAATCTCAAAATGATGTTTCCTGCCTTGAGCGTCTGTCACTGTTTTAAATGTTACAATATTATCTCACTTAACATTTACAAAAACTTTGGCTGACTAGTGCTATTATTATTCTCTAATTTCAGATAAGCAGAGACACAGTGAAGTTAAGTAGCTTGCTCAAGGTTACACAGGAAAGTGATGGAGAAAGGGTTTTTTTTTTTTTTTGAGCCAGGGTTTTTTTGACCAGAGCAATAGGACTCCAGTTACTGTGTTTCATGGATGTTTTCTGTAACCTAAATTTAATGATCCTGCTATTTTTTCAATAAGTGTGCTTTTTGCTAGTCTGTAACCCATTTCCTCAAGCTAGTAAGAGTGTTATTCTCTTCCTCTTTATCCAAATTCATTAAATTCTTTCACTTCTCATTCACACATGATTTTCACATCTAACCTCTCCATTCTCTTCTCAACTGCTCTAATTTTGGACCTTGTCATCTTTTATTTTGGTGATTACAACAGCATCCTATCCCTGTCATCGACCTCTTCTATCCCATTTCAAATTAATTGATCATCACACTGACGGCATTGTCTTACCAGAGAAAAAGTTGGCCATGTCACTAAGTATCTAACAGATCAAATTATTTTGTTTAGATAATAGCATTTAAAAAAACAATTGTATGTCTTTAATTGGCATCATGGCCAATGGGAGGGTATGGCCAGGCCTACTGTATTAGTCCTGATGTTACATTAAGAGACAAAACTAAAACAAATTTAACTGTGGTACAATGAACATAATACTATATGGTAATTGGTATACTCTTTATTGTTTAAGGGTATCCTGAATTCCTTTGACTTGAAAGATTTCTCATTCTCTGTAGTCTTCACTGGCCATTTCCATTGGGGGCCTTCTTGAGAAACAAAGGAGAGAATACAATGTGACTTCTGACTCACTTGGAACCCTGACCTTGTGAGTATACCTTGTATGGCTAGTTTATTAGTTATTGAACAAATTAGGAGCCATTAAAAACAATTCTGAGTCTCCATTCTCAATTCCCATCTGCTCTGAAGCAGGACCAGCTTTCATAATGGTCCACAGACTTTCAAAACCTTACCCCAGCTTAACGTTTCAATTTCCACCATGTCCCTAATGTATCCTGTGTGAAATTCTCCACATTCTGGAGACACTACATGCTTTCTGTAGTACTGACCTGTAGTATTGAACTCTTTGACAAACTCATCTGCAAAACCTACAAAAATAGTGACTCTTCAATCAAGCTTTTTCCCAACTTTCCCAAGAAGTCTGTTGATCTATACTCCACATGGTATTTTTTCATGACTTCTCATATTTTATCACAATTTATCTGCCCCATTCCCATTTCTTCCTTGATAATTAGAACCTCAAGAGCAAGAATTCTGTTCATTTATTCACTCTATATATCACGTTCTCTTTTCCATTTCTGCCTTTGTATTTGTTTTATAACTGATATCACTTGATCTATGGAGTTACTACTCTCCTCCTGTAGATGCCTCTTGTTTTGTGACACAATTGTTTCTTTACTTTATAGTCATGTTTTTATTCTTATTTTCATCTCTTCACCACCATCTGCCTTCACCATTAAACCAGCAAGTACTGTGAAGATAAGGATTTTTTCTCACTGATTTTGATTCCCTCTAAGGCCCTAGCACATTGCTAAGCATTTAATAGGCTCAGAATAATTGTCTCTAAAATAATGTTTCTAAAAACAGCCAAAATCTGGTTTAACAGATTGCTGATGATCTTCATAATTTAGGCTCTGTTAGCCTTTGTTATAAACCATTCCACCTCCAAAAAGAATTCTAATTATTTTCCCTGATGAATCCCGTATTTCAATAAAACTGCATTTTTATGTACAAGTTAATTTGTTATTAATAAAATATATACAAAAGTGACCATTAAAGTTGTCATTAATAAAAAATAACTAGTGTACTGTATTGAGCTGAAATAATTACTACTAAAAGAAAGCAAACAAAGAATGAAGTATTCAGTTGGTTTATGTTATCTTTTTAGAAGTAAATACACAGTTTTCATTAAGCATCATTCTACTTTTAAAAAATTTATTTATTTATTTATTTATCTTTTTATTTTGGGCTGAATTGGGCCTTTGTTGCTGTGCACGGGCTTTCTCTAGTTGCGGCGAGCAGGGGCTACTCTTCGTTGCAACATGTGGGCTTCTCATTGAGGTGGCTTCTCCTGTTGCAGAGCACAGGCTCTAGGCACATGGGCTTCAGTAGTTGTGGAATGTGGGCTCAGTAGTTGTGGCTTGTGGGCTCTAGAGTGCAGGCTCAGTAGTTGTGGTGCACGGGTTTATTTGCTCTGTGGCATGTGGGATCTTACTGGACGAGGGCTTGAATGTGTCCCCTGCATTGGCAGGTGGATTCTTAACCGTTGTGCCACCAGGGAAGTCTCTCATTTTACTTTAAATAGCACTTTTCCAATAACTTCTCAGACTCTAATTGTGCTGAAATTCGGACAAAGCATCAAGGAACATGCTAGTCAATGGTCATATTTTAAAATTTAATTGTTTCCCCAGGAACAGTAACAGATTGTTATTGTCCTATTTCTACTCTCTTTAGATTTTTTCAGTTAAAATATATGTAACATTATCTAAAATGTGTGTGCGTGTGTGTGTTTAATACAAAGGATTTTATGAGAAGAATTAATACAAAAGGGACTATTCAAAAATTTTTATTTCTACTAAGATTGTGATTAGCTAGTAAGGGATGGAAGAATGACCAAAAAGGGGACTATATCCTTCAAAATCCTAAACAGAGGTACAGAGGCAGTGCCAAGAGGGTTACAGAAATGGGACACTGGGGGACTGAAAACTAATGTCACAACACTGGTATGACATTGAAAATCCTACTATAATTTTTAAAATGTATATTTTAAAAAACTCTTTATTTACAGAAAAATTGGGAAGATAGTAGAGAGATTCCCATATACCTCACACACAGTTCCCCCTATTATTGACAACTTATCTAATTGTGTCACATTTTTATAATTAATGAACCAATATTAATATATTACTATGAATGTATAGAGACCATTCGTTTTTCAGATTTCCTTAGGTCTGACCTTAGGTGCTTTTTCTGTTCCAGGATCTCATCCAGGATAACACATTGTGTGTAGAAATTGTGTTTCCTTAGACTTATCTTTGTTATAAGTTTCTCAGATTTTCTTTGTCTTTGATGATCTTGACAATTTTGTGGACTAATGATAAAGTTTTTGTCCTCATTTGGGACTTTTATGGTTTCTTTTTTTCAATATTAGACTAGGGTTACATATATTTGGAAGGAAGATTACAGAGATAAACTATCCTTCTCATCACATCATATCTGGCTGAGTTGAGAAAGTGTTTGTCAGGTTTTTCCACTGTAAAATTATTCTTCCCATGTCCCCTGTACACACACACTTAGGACTGTACTCTTTAAAAGGAAGTCATTATATGCAGTTTACATTTAAAAACTGGGAGCTATGCTTCACTTCCTTGAGGATAAAGTATTTACATAAATTATTTGGAATACTTCATGGGGGATTTTTCTTTTAAACCCCATTTATTTTATACGATGTTGAGCATTGTTTCATGTGTTTGCTGACAATCTGTATATGTTCTTTGGAGAAATGTCTATTTAGGTCTTCTGCCCATTTTTGGATTGGGTTGTTTTTTTTTAATGTTGAGCTGCATCAGCTGCTTGTATATTTTGGAGATTAATCCTTTGTCAGTTGGTTCATTTGCAAATATTTTCCCCCATTCTGAGGGTTGTCTTTTCATCTTGTTTATAGTTTCCTTTGCTGTGCAAAAGATTTTAACTTTCATTAGGTCCCATTTGTTTATTTTTGCTTTTATTTCTATTCCTCTAGGAGGTGGGTCAAAAAGGATCTTGCTGTAATTTATGTCAGAGTGTTCTGCCTATATTTTCCTCTAACAATTTTAGAGTGTCTGGCCTTACATTTAGGTGTTTAATCCATTTTGAGTTTATTTTTGTGTATGGTGTTAAGGAGTGTTCTAATTTGATTCTTTTACATGTAGCTGTCCAGTTTTCCCAGCACCACTTATTGAAGAGACTGTCTTTTCTCCATTGTATATTCTTGCCTCCTTTGTCAAAGATAAGGTGACCATATGTGTGTTGGTTTATCTCTGGGTTTTCTATCCTGTTCCATTGATCTATATTTCTGTTTTTTGCCAGTACCATACTGTCTTGATGACTGTAGCTTTGTAATATAGTCTGAAGTCAGGGAGCCTGATTCCTCCAGCTCCATTTTTCTTTCCTAAGATTGCTTTGGCTATTCGGGATCTTTTGTGTTTCCATACAAATTGTGAAATTTTTTGTTCTAATTTTGTGAAAAATGCCATTGGTAGTTTGATAGGAATTGCATTGAATCTGTAGTTTGTTTTGGGTAGTATAGTCATTTTCACAATGTTGATTCTTCCAATCCAAGAACATGGTATATCTCTCCATCTGTTTGTATCATCTTTAATTTCTTTCATCAGTGCCTTATAGTTTTCTGCATGCAGGTCTTTTGTCTCTTTTGGTAGGTTTATTCCTAGGTATTTTATTCTTTTTGTTTCAAATTGCTAATGTTCTGTTGAGGATATTTGCATCTATGTTTATGAGAGATATTGACCTGTAATTTTCTTTTCTTATAATGTCTTAATCTTGTTTTGGTATTAGGGTAATGCCAAATATTGAACTCATAGAATGCTGCTATATTTTGGAAAAGTTTGTAAAGAACTGGTATAATTTCTTTCTTAATATTTTTGTAGGATTCTTCAGAGAAATCATCTGGTCTTGGTACTTTCTTTTATGCAAATTTGCTATTGATTCAATCCTCTTAATAGATACTCTCATAGTCATATTATATATTTCTTTTTAATTTTCCTTGAGACTTTGTCTTTAATCTATGTGTTATTTAAAAGTTTTTTTTTAATCTCCATACATTTGTGAGTTTCTGGCTGCCCTTCTGTTTTTGATTTCTAGTTTGATTTCACTGTAGCCTCAGAACATAATTTGTATGATTTCTATAACCTTAAACTCATTAAGCTGTGTTTTATGGCCCTGGATCTTGGTAAATTTTTTATGTAAATTTGAGAAGAATATGTATTCTGTGGTTGATGGCTGGGGTTTTCTATAAATGTCAGTTAGATTAAGTTGACTGATGTTCAGGTCAACTATGTTTACTTATTTTCTGCCTGCTGGATCTTTCAGTTATTGAAAAAGAGATGCTGACGTTTCCAACTATATGAGCAGACTTGCCTATTTTTTCCTGTCAGTTATGTCAGTTTTGGTCTCATGTGTTTTGGTGGTCTGTTGTTGAGTGCGTATATTTTTAGAATTGTTGCATAAATGTAAAGAACTGACACATGTAATATTCTTTTTTATCCCTAATATTTTCCTTGTTCTGAAGCCTGCTTTGTCTGAAATTAATATAACTACTACAGATTTATTTTGATTATTGTTATTATGCTATGTTTTTCTCCTTCCCTTTACTTTTAATCTATTAGAATATTTGTATTTCAAGTGGGTTACTTATAGATGAATTAAGTCTTATTTTTTGATTCTCTCTATTTCTCTTATTTAATTGGTATATTTAGAGAATTCACATTAGAAAGGATTATTTATATATTTTTATTAATATATACCATGTTTTAACTATTTTTGTTGCATTTGATTTTTGTTTTGTTTTTTTAAATCTTCTCTGGTTTTAAATGACCATTTTATATTATTCCGTTTCATCTAATTTCTTATTTCAATTATTCTTCTTTTAAAAACATTTTTTAGTAATTTCCCTAGAGTTTTTATTATACAGTTTAAATTAATCTAAGTCATCGAATAACAGTATACCCTTTCATGTATACTGCAGATACTTTATAACAAACTATTCTCAATTCTTTTTTACTCTCCTTATGACTTTATTGTCATACATTTCCAATATTTTTATGTTATAGTCATCTCATACATTGTTATTGTTTCTACTTTAAGCAAACATAAATTTCTAGAGATTTAACTTTCTGATTTATCTCCCTTTCCTTTTATTAGAATGAAATATTTTTAACCTTTTTTTCAGGGAAGATCTGCTGGTGGTGAAGTCTTTCAGTTTTTGTTTGTTTGACAAATTTTTTTTTCTTCCATTTTGAAGGTCAGTTCACCTTATATAGAATTTTAGGCTATTATTTGTCTTTTAACACTTTACATATTGTTATTCCACTTCCTTCTTTCTTACATGATTTCTGATGAGAAGTGTAATTCTTCCACCATTGGTAATAGTCCTCACCCTTATCCTTCTGACTTTTTTCAAGATTTTCTCTTAGTCTTTGGTTTACTTAAGTTTTAATATGATATGCCTAGGTATAGGTATTTGGTGTTTATTCTGCTTGGTTTTCTCTAAGCTCTTTAGATATGTGATAAAGTGCCTGTCACAGACACAAATAATTCTGGACAATTACTAGCCATTACTATTTCAAATATTTCTTCTGCTTCATTTTCTCTTTCTTTATCTTCTGCTATTCCAATTACACATAAGTTATACCTTTGGAATTGTTGTCCCACAATTCTTGGGTGTTCTATTTTGGGTTTTTTTCCCCATACATTTTGCATATTATTTAGGAATTACTATTGACTTATCTTCAAGCTTACTGATTCTTTCCCTGACCATATCCTGTCTAGGGATGAGCCTATCAAGGCATTCTTCATTTCTGTTACTTTGGGGACTTTTTCTACAATTTTCTTTTGATCCTTTCTTAGTGTTCATTTCTCTGCTTATACTGCTGTATTTTCTTGCATGTTTTGTACTTTTCCATTAGAGACATTAACATATTAATCACATTGATTGTAAATTCCCTGTTCAATGATTTCAATATGTATGTCATATCTGAGTCTGGTTGCAATACTCATTTTGTCTCTATGGACTGTAATTTCTTATACCTTTGATATGCCTTTTTTTTTTTGAAAGGTGGACATGATATATAGTAGGTGTTCCCAACCCCGGGCCGTGGATCATTACCAGACGGCAGCCTGTTAGGAACCAGGCCACACAGCAGGAGGTGCGTGGTGGGCCAGTGAGCGAAGCTTCATCTGCTGCTCCCCTTCACTCCTCATCACTCCCCATTGCTTGCATTACCTCCTGAACCATGCCCCCAGCCTGTCTGTGGAAAAATTGTCTTTTACAAAACCAGTCCTTTGAGCCAAACTGGTTGGGGACCACCAATATAGAGCATAATAGGAACTGAGGTTAATAGCCTTTTATTTTTGAGGCTTTATGTTAATCTGTCTAGGAGTGGTGCTGTGTTTGATTATTGTTATAACTGTAGATGGCAGAGACTTCAAACTTTTCTGGTATTCTTTTTTTTTTGTCTATCCTATTTTCTTTGGGTTTCTCCAAGTATTCCTTCTAAAGAAAGTATATGATATGCAACAATTTTGGCTATACTCCTTTGTTATTTTATGTGAAGTTTGTTGGTATTGTGGTAAAGTATAGAGAAGGGGACACATCAAGCTTGTAAGCTTGTATACTTACAAGCTTATAAGTATATCTCAGTTTTTAGTGAATCTGTGTCCCTGAGCTGTGACTTTTACTAGTGTTTCTTTTTTCCCCTTCCTAGCTGAGAGAGGAAGGCTACAGGGGACTGGAGTGGGAGAAATGCCCTTCCCCATGCTCTAATAATCTTTTCCTTTACAGAGTAAACCTTTGTTAATGAGAGTTATCTGGGCACATTTTGTGATGGTTTTGAGGTGTTGGTATGTCCTACAATCTTAGTTCTTTGATAGTTCAAGAAATTATGTTGATTTTCAGTTTGTTCATTTTTTTCTTATTGTAAGGATGAAACTGATAACTACAGAGCTCTTTATGTGTTGAAGCTGAAACCAGAAGTCAAATATTTTAGGTAAGAACAAAACCTCAAAATGAAATTTGCTCCCTCAGCTTTAAGTTTGTTTTTATTTTTCCTTTCAATGATGTAATGATCAAGTAACAAATGCTTTCCAAACATGTCTCCCATTATTTTTGGAGCACATTCAGCCTAATATCTCCCCAAATCATGAAAATTTGAAACTCTGCTAACATCATATACTTGGATGGATCTGGTACTCTCTAAAGAAAAGTGTCACTAAACAATGTTAGGGGAATATACCTCCTCTGAAAAATAATTTTGTTTCACTTTTCATTATTGAAATTGCATTTGCTCTTCAGAAAGCCATTCATTAAAGCAGTCAGATTTATTTTTCAAATATGGAAATCAGGGGTCGCAAGTCTTATTCTTGATTTTGTATAACCAATGCACAAATGCATAAATATAAATAAAAGTGAAGTGATACTTTCCAAATAACAGATTTGAGACAACTATGAGCATGACATCACCAATCAACATTTACTTTATTGAAAGATAAAATCTGCATGTATGTGACACTCAAAAACAAACCAGGATTCATGAAGGATATCAAAAAGTTCATCAACCACTTACACACTTTAAAAAAAAAAATCTTACCAAGAAAAATATTCACAAAGCATTACTGGAAGTCAAAGTAAGCCGTATTTTCAGAATATGGATAAAATTGTATTTCCATTTTAATAGTGTATTAGTTTTCTATTGCTATGTAAAAAATTACCACAAACTTAGCAGTTTAAAAAACACATGTTTATTATCTCACAGTGTTTGTGAATCAGAATTCTGAGCACGTGTTGTCTGGTGTGTTACAAGATCTTACTGTGCTGCTATAATAGTGTTGATACCCAGCACGGCCCTGTGGGGCTCCTGGGCACAAAGACTTTCTGTGTCCCCCATTTCTTTGATTACAGGGAACAGCCTTCATTCAGCCTCCATGACCTTCCCTGAGTTCCAATTAACAAGCAGTTGTTAATTAGGGAGAGGAGGGGATGTGAGACCAGGGAGAAACAAACAGTCAAGAATAGTCTTGAGGCAAGGTCCTATTTCCCCATCAATAATACACACAACAATATCTTTGAGCTATTTTGCAGATGCTGAAATGCCCTCCAGGTGGGAGAAGTTAAGATGATATGCTGCCCACAAACATGTAGACCCCAGACCAGTTGGATCTGAAGGTTGATGATGCTGACTCCTACTTACCTCACCACCAACCCATCAGAAGAATGCGAGACTGTTACTGCCTTGATTCTTATCGCATACCCCAGACCACAAGCCCCAACTATAAGACCTCTCCCTTTTCCCCAGGGAGGAGGGCACAGTTCTTGAGGCACTAGCCTACTGTGTTCCCCCTTTGCCTGGCAAAGTAATAACGCTATCCTTTTCTACTTCACCCAAAACTCTGTCTCTGAGATTCTATTTGGTGTACAGAGAAGCTGAGCTTTTGGCATCAGTGTCAGCTGGACTATATTGATTTCTGGAAATCAGGGTCCTCTTTAAAAATCACTAGGTTGTTATTTTGACTCCTTGTGGACTGAGGGGTGTCCCTATTCTTTTGCTCATTGGTACTCTCAGCTCCTAGAGGTCAAAGGCAGTTCCTTGCCACACTGCTCCTCCATAGGCTCTTTCACACTTTGAATCTCTTCTTCAGGAAGAGCTCAAAATTTTATGAGGCCACACCCAATGAGGTCATGCCCACCCAGAATAATCTCCCTTTATATTTACTCAAAGTCAACTCATTTGAGATCTGAAGTGCATCTACAAATCCTTTCTTTTACATGATGTAACATAGTTATGTGATAGAGATCCTATCATATTCACAAGTTCTGCCCTCATTCAAGGGAAGGGGATTATACGAAGTGTTTATACCAAGGGCCAAAATCCTAGGGACCCGTTTTAAAATTCTGCCTCCATAAATGAGTTAGCATTATAAGTTTTGTTTTGTTTTCTTTTAATTACTTTTTCTATCTTTAAAGTAAGCATACAATAATGAGTATGGGGTAGCTACTTCCTATAATCTCATTTTCATTATGATATGTGTTTTCTTAAATAAAATTGGGGAGTAGTGTATGATAGGTTGTTGTTGTTTATTTTTGTTTTCAAATTCAAAATATAAGTAGTGTCCTGCACTTAGAATAACTAAGATACTCTATATAAAGCAATTAAATACAATATGGTACCAAAAAATTACTCCACTTTTTTTTCTGTAAAATTGTCCCACCCCCATCCCTATCGTTAACTGCAGTTAAGAGATTTGTGCTTGATAAGTCTTGAATAGGCAAATAATCTACTTCTTTTAATCATACTCTTTCAGGAATCTTGTAATGTTAGGTTCACTTTCTAATAGGTACTTCTTCCTGATGTGATTCCAGAAAATGTCTCACTCATTTAAATTTCTCTAACAATAAGACATTTTATTACATGCATACATAAAGTCATTGATAAAGTGAGGTGCAAACCACAGTCACAGATTCTGAATCTGATATGCAAAGAAGAGCTAGTCAAAATATTGCATCAAATTTGTTATCATTAATTAATTTTGAATAAAATATCTATTTTCAGTTCTCATATATGTCATACTGCTCTAGTTCAAGCTGCTTTGGCTGTCATTTACATGCATTTTAAGAATAAAATAAAAATTTATTGTTTAGAGCAGGGATTAGCAAACTCTTTCTGGAAAGGATCAGGTAGTAAATATCTTTGGCTTAGTGGCCACATATAGTCTCTTTTGCACAGTCTTCTTTTTTTGTTTTTTAATTTTAACAAATAGTTAAAAATATAAAAATAATTGTTGGCTCTCAGTCTGTACAAAAACAGGTTCTAATCCACATTTGACTTTCTGGTAGTATTTTCCTGACCCCTGACTTAGAGGAATAAAATTACAAAATAAACATCTCCTCACCTTTGCTCCTTATCTCCCAAAGTCTATGAGAACTTAAGTGTGGATAATTTCATAGCTAAAAAGAAACGCAACAATGGTTTCCAAACTTTTTCTTTTCTTTTTTAAAAAACTTTTGTATTTATACACTTGTGTGTGTATGTATGCTTTTATGTATGTATGTATGTATTTATGTTGAGACTCTGGTTTTACATTGGAATTAGTATAATTTATATAGCACCTGAAACTCCACTCTTCTCCCATTCAAAACAATTTGTCTAAAGAACTTATTCTGGATCATGAGTAACGATAACATTACATTAAGAATAGTTTTGAAACCATTTACTATACATATTTTATATACATATGCATAATTTTGTGGATTATTCTTATAAACAGAATTATAAGATACCCCTATGACTTTCAGTCTGTAATAAGCCTAGGACTGTGCCATATTATAGCAAACTGAGATTATCCAGGGGAACCTAATCTAGGCATGAGATTTTTACAAACAATAAGTTTTCTCTTTTGTGGCAGAAGAGAAATTTAGAGAGATTTAATACAAAAGAGATAGTCTGTTCTTGACTCTGAACATGGAAAGGACATGAGAGCAACCTCTAAGAACTGAGAGTGATGCTTGGCTGGCTATCAGCAAGAAAACAGAGAATTCATACTTACAGGGAACTAGATTCTGCCACAGCCTGAATGAACTTAGAAGCCATTTTTCCTCAGAGCCTTTAAATAAGAGCTTACCAAGACAACACCTTGATTTCAGCCTTGTGAGACCCTAAGAAGAACCTACCCAAGACCTCTCAGACTTCTGATTTATTGAACTGTGAGATAAGAATTAGGTGTTGTTTTAAGTTGTAAAGTTGTGGTAATTTACTGGGCAATAATAGAAAACTTATATAGTTATCATTACTAACAAATGACTTACAATACGCTACAACCGTGCCGTCGCCTAGACTCAACAATCATCAAACCAAGGCCCTTCCTAATCCATCACATATTATTTTGAAACAAATACCACATAATATATAACTTCATCCTTAAATATTTCAACATTTTGTTCTGTGATGGTTAATTTTATGATAGGCCACATGGTGCTTAGATATTTAGTTAAACATTATTTCAGGGTGTGTCTGTAAGCGTGTTTCTGGATGAAATTAGCATTTGAATCTATAGACTGAGTAAAGTAGATTGCTCTCTCCAATGTGAGTGGGCATCCTCCAACCCCTTGAGGGTCTGAATTGAACAAAAAGAACTGACAATGAAACTCAGTGAGGCCATGTGGGGCTCCCAGGCACAGAGGCCCTTATGTCCCCAGTTTCTTGTAGGCAAGACCTCAGCCTCCATGACGTTCCCTGAGTTCCAAAGGGCAGATTCAATCAGTTGCTAATCAAGGGAGGAGCAGCCAAGAGACCACCTGAGCCAAGATTAAGGGGACCAGAGAAGATCATCAAGATTAGGAGACAGACCACCTGAGACAAGATTAAGGGAGTGCATTAGTCAGAGTTCTCTAGTGACAGAACAAATTTCAGAGGTAGTAAAATTTTTGGATGCAAGAACCCCTTGTTGATCATTTACTAAAATGAGAGTGTAATAGATGAGAAGCTTTTTTTTGCAAATCATTAATGGATAGTTCTAGGTCTTTCATTTGACCTGCATGAATTTTGGTTTGTTGACATACCAGTTTCACAAAATGAAAGCATAGCTTGTAGTCCAAATCCCTATTTGTAGATTTTCTTTTTTCTTTTTCCTAAAAATCTTTTTTTGCCTCTGTTCTATTCAGGGAATTGTATTCTTTAATCCACACTTTTGGTATTTTAACACTTACATTGTTACAGTTCATGATACACTAAAATGTGATCATTTCACAATATACACATAAATCATTATGTTGTACATCTTAAACTTATTCAATGTTATATGTCAATTATATCTCAATAAAACTAAAGCAAAAAAAGAAAAGAAAAAAACAACAACATGTGCTTTTACAGGATAAGTACTTGCTCGTCCTAAAAACGTATATAATTTACTTGTAGGAATACCAAAAGCAATTTTCTAGGTACCAACTCCCTGTCCAGCTATCTCCTGAAATGTGCTGGTTCTAGATATAGAAAGATGGAGATCAAAACCAGGGAAGAAAATGAGTGGTACACTACTTTGCTCATCTCATTTTTTTTTCAGCAGTTGTGTTGAGTACATTGCTTTAAAGACTTGTATAAAATGAACAAGACAAAAATATCATTGCTCTTAAGATAATATCTATGAGAGGATTTTGTGTGAATGGGAGATTTATCAAACTAAACATATAAATAAACATGCCAAAGTCAAATTGCAAAAGTCAATTTCTCTAAAAGAAAATTAAAAAGCTTAGTGAAGGGCCAAAGACAATTTCTCTGACATAGTAACTAATGAGTTATGACCTGTAACATTAGACAGATTAGAGTCAAGCATGTGTTTGCTATTCCAGGCACAAAGAATCACATGTGCAAAATCCCTAAGGCAGGAATGTGTTTAAAGTGTTTGAAAACAGAAAACTACATGTGGCTCAGATACAATGAATGAGACAGAGAGTTGTTATAAGGAAAATTCTGATGGAATTTCACAGGAAGAGATTAGCTAGACCCCTGGGGTAGGATATAGTAGGATTATAGACTTGATTCTCAGCTCCACCAATAGACATTAAAGGATTTTAGCAGAGGAAGGACACAGACTGAGGCAGTGGCTTTAAATACATATCTATTTTGTAAACTACTCAATTCTCATTTCTAGTTCACTTGATTTCCTGAAGTTGAGACTCACAAATACAAATCTGTAGTCAAATTTTCCACTTTGAGGCCTATGAGACATCTCAAACCTAATAGTTCCCAAATACTTGATAACCTCCATGTTTACCTACATCTTCCAAAATATTCTATTTCTTGAAGTCTTCCCCATCTCATTTCAAATATGTATAAAAAAATTCACCTCTTTTTTCCTCCACCTCTGTCATTATGCTCAAGCAGGTCACTATCAATTTAATCAAGGATATTGCAAAAGCCTCTTCAATAATCTTCCCCATCCTTGCAGTCACAGCGATCCTTTAAAAACATAAATTAAATCCAGTGATGGCTTAGCAAAAGATCTTCCAATGCTTTCACTGGAAGCTTCAGATAAAATGTGAAAGACTTAACCACTGTCAACACAATCTTGCCTGATCTAGCCAAGCAGGCTCCTCCACCCTCATCATCTTCTAGATTCCTCCTTTGTCACTCTGCTCCTGCTACACTCTTCCTGCGGCTACATCACAAGCATGTGCTTTCCTTAAAGATTTGCATTGTTGTTCTCTCCTCTTGGTAGAATCTTTTCCCAGGTATCCACATGGCTCTTTTCTTCATTCCTTCGTGTAGCTAGCTGATCAAGATCACTATATCTGAGACTTACTTATTTTTCGCTAACTCCAGCCTCCATTCCTTCACCATCACTCTGTATTCCCTTTCTTGGCTTTATTTTTCTTCAGAGCTCTTATCTCCAGCCAACATATTATATATTTCTCTGTAATATCTCCCTCCAATACAATATAAACTTATTGAAATCAAGGTCCTTGTTTTGTTTACTGCTGTGTAGTCACAAGGCATCTCTTGTGAATGTAATAGATAATCAATACTTATTTGTTGCTTGGATACTGCCTTAAAAAAGTTCAACTTGCCTACTATGAGAAGAATATATCACAGCTAAGAGATTAAGATGCTGGGAAACTACTTTGGAGAGATTTCAGAGTAGAATAGTCTTGAAAAGAAATGGTGTTGATTTGGACTATGTTGGTAATAATATAGATGAGGAGATTTGGAGATATTTCTGAAATATGTTTGAGATAAAGCACATAGAAATTATTCCTGAAATTGAGGGGAAAAAGGAGAAGGGAATTGTAACCTTTGGGCTCATGGTTGTGCAATTACGAACAGATAATAAGTTAAGGGTTGGGTGGAGATGGAATCGAGACTTTGATTTTTGTCATTTATTTCAGATGCCTATTCCACAGCACAGTTAGCTATTTGAGTTTTGATTTCACTAAAAAGGGTAGAGATATAAATTTGAGAGCCCTGGTATAAGAGATTGCTGTCATTCTTCACTCCCTTCTTCTTCCATGTAACCTAGTACAGTAGATGAATTAAGCACCTCTAATACAGTGATCTGGACTTGGCCAATATGCCTTGCTGTAACCAATGGAACATTAAGAAAGATGATATAAGTGGATTCTTGCCTGGCTGAGTTTGTCACCTTGCACTTTGGCCATCTTCCAACAGAGGACAATACCCCTAGCAGCTGTCAGATCAAGGAGAATGAAAAGGCACATGAAGCAAGCCTGCACAATGCAGATTGGACATGAATCTAACTGATCCCAGGAGAATTGCAGTTAATTGCACACTCATGGGAGAAATAAGTGCCTAGAGAGTTTTGTGGTTGACTTTTCTGCAGCATTACTGCAATAGACACCTGGCATATACCGTAGCAATTGGCTTGTAAATGGTAGTGAGAGGCAAAGTGTGAACTTAGGTCCTCTGGGGAGAGAGGAAACAGAAGAGGTGAGAGTCTAGAGCCAATACTAAGGCACCCAAGCATTTTGAGATTATATTGAAAGAGGAGCAGAAGGAGATGAAGATTGTTTAATTTTGTGTATGTATATGTAGGAACTCAAGAAAGGAAGGAAGCAATCGTTAACTGCATTGAATGAGGCTAAAAGGTAAAATAAATTGATACTAAAGAATAATTTCTTATATTTAATAGCACTGAACACAGAGCAGCACCAACAAAGATATTAAAAAAACAGCTGCTGTGTTCTCTTTATAATATAGTTCTTTTGTCTTTGAGTTAAGGAATTCATCAAGTAAGAATAAAATATCTGTCTTTTTTTTCACATTCGATAAATCTTATGAAGTGGAATAGTGATATGCTGAAGCCTGGGTAGTTTTCTTTTCCCCTTCTTCTCCCAATTTTAAACCATATCATTTTAATTAGTAGCACTTAAAAATTTATTACATTAAAAAAAATGAGTGCTTGTATGGAATTATGTTAGGCAAAATTTACATAGTCAAATTGTATTATACTCATGGACTTGCATAGTTTTCTGTGTCTCCATGAGTGTTTCACTGCGAAGTAGGAGATATGTGACCTAATACTGTGGTCTTTAATTTAACCTTTTTCACTCTGCAAATGTTTAACTTTGTCTAATTGATATTTTTATTTTTCTTCACAGAAGGCATGTGACTCATCTCACAATGTAAACTAATCTGAAAATAATATATTAATAAGTTGTATTCTATAGCTCTGAAATATATTTTTCTCTGAAATTCATCACTGAGGATTTATACATTAATCAGTTATTTTATTTCCACAATTTCAGTTACAATTTTAATTTTAATCATATTGTCTTAAAATCAAAAGTATTGAATTCATTTCTAATATTGTGTTTCTTAAGTCTTAATTGATTAACATGTTTCTTTATAATTATATTTCTTTTTGTCCTGTGACAACCTATTTCTTTTTTTTAATAAATTTATTTATTTATTTATGGCTGTGTTGGGTTTTTTTGCTGCTGCACGCAGGCTTTCTCTAGTTGCAGTGAGTGGGGGCTACTCTTTATTGCAGTGTGTGGGCTTCCAATTGCAATGGCTTCTCTTGTTGCGGAGCACGGGCTCTAGGTGTGTGGGCTTCAGTAGATGTGGCACACAGGCTCAGTAGTTGTGGCATATGACAGGCTTAGTTGCTCCACAGCATGTGGGATCTTCCTGGACCAGGGATCGAACCCATGTCCCCTGCATTGGCAGGTGGATTCTTAACCACTACACCACCAGGGAAGTCCCCAACCTATTTCTTTTTAGCTCCTTCTCTCTGAGCTTGCTCACCTTCTGCTTTTCTCTTTAGCTCCCAGCTTCCTTCCTCTTTCTCACGCATGCATTCACTTGTGCACACACACAGACACACACATTCCAAACACTTCTATGCATGTCTTCTGACAAAGTGAAAATGAAAAGGGGATTTATAGATTTTTGTGAAGTGTCACTGAGTGTTTTATAACAAAATGTGGAGTTTAATCACAAGACACTTTATTACTGATTAGAGATTACTATTTAAAAAGAAAAAAAAGGTACTATGGAAAATTTTTCCTGAAAAAGCAGTGAAGTACTCCATTTTTTTCATATTATCTTGAAATAGAGTTTTAAAAAGCACTCCAGCAAGCTTCTTTGATTTGCCCATGTGTGAAAGTAATTTTTTTTTGAAACTTATTGTACCGTGGTATAGTGGAGTACTTATGAAGTATTTTGTGCTTTACGAAAGTACAGTTTCTTCAACTTCTGTTGGATATGTTCTGTTATTTAGTTATGCTTTTAATTTTAAAATATTTATTTTTAGAAATCATTCTCAGTCCCGAGTCACACCATATAACTAGTCTTTTCCATTTTTAATGCAAAGGGAGAGAAAATTGCATAATTTGGTAAGCTTGTTTTTCTGCATTGCTTTTGTACTGACATATCTAAATCTTAAGTGTATACTACAATTTTAATGATTAGACAGGAGGAAGAATAAGGAGGAGCATTTCAATTGATAGCACAAGGGTTTTTCATTTTGTTGATAATAAGGAATTTCATACCTTTCCCTTCACCAAATGATTTACTAGGTTATTTTCATCTCCCCCACCCACTCATAATCACTGTTTTATTGTTATTTTGTTAAGATAGATTAAGTATATTGTTTGTCCTGAAAGGGCTCTGGCTTATATCTATTCCTTTTTTTTTTTTTTTTTTTGTGGTACGCTGGCCTCTCACTGTTGTGGCCTCTCCTGTCGTGGAGCACAGGCTCCAGACGTGCAGGCTCAGCGGCCATGGCCCACGGACCCAGCCGCTCCGCGGCACGTGGGATCCTCCCGGACCGGGGCACGAACCCATGTCCCCTGCATCGGCAGGCGGACTCCCAACCACTGCGCCACCAGGGAAGCCCCTACATCTATTCTTAACCCAATTTTTATGAATGAAGACACTGAGATTCAGAGACAATATAAATAACTTATAGTTGATCACTCACATGTATGCTCTGACACACACATTACTATTGGATTCCAAAGCTTGATTTTGTTCTACCACCCTGTGGTTCTTTATTTAATGTTTTCCTGAATGTTTTTCTTGTTGGTAATTTTATTCATCCATTGAAGTCAATACCAGCTATAAGTTAAGATTTATTCTTAGTCTAAGTGACCAATTTGAACTTGACTCTCTGGGAATATAGTATCTTCAGGACCGTGATTCATTGAATCAACACTAAACTAGCCTTGGTACAGATTCCATCCTGACTGTAGTAACCAAGTCCCAGTAGCTGGAACCCTGCACCAAATCCCTGGGTTCTTATTCCTTCCACTTTCATACCAAGTCTCCAATCTCCCAATAAATCACTTTTCCCTTTTCCTAAACTTCTTTCTCTGCTATAAGAGGTACTGGAGATGCAAGACTAGAAAGTCCCTTGTATCTAGTCTCTATTAATTGTTATGGGGATACACAAACTATCAGTCTCCTTAACACTTGCATACCCATTCCACATTTAATACACTTATAAGTCTTCTATTAATTGCTATTGGAAGTAAAGTCACACATTCTTGTAAGACTATCGTAAGTATTATCAATTTCCTGGCCTACTCTAACTTCAATTTAGGATTAACTCTTCTAAACTCCAAATCCTGGCCTTGCCTTATTTGTCTTGTTTTTGCTAACTGAGAGTCGCTTATTTAATATTCTTTACAACAATGCTCTTACTATGCAGTATAATGATGTACTACTGTAATATCAACTTGAATGAAATCTCATCTTCAGAAGATAAATAATATTCAACCAGTGGAATATCTAGGCAATGGAACACTACTCATGAATAAAAAGGAATGTATTGATATAAATAAAAATCTGGATGAATCTCAAAGGCCGAGGAAAGAAACCAGCCTCAAAACATTACATACTATTTGATTCCATTATATGAAATTCTTGTAGAGATCAAACTATAGTGATGGAGAGCAAATCAGTGAATGTCCCTGGTCTGGAGTGGGTGGAGAGTGTGACTATAAAGGAATAGTAGCATTTTGGAATAGTTTGCTAGCTTGATTATAGTTGTCTGTACACATATCCAAGCATGTATTAAAGTCCATAGAATGTACAAGAAAAGAAAAAAGTCAATTTTACTGTAAGTCAATTCTAGCTTGTTTAAAAATAAAATTTAAAAAATAGTACTGTGGCTTTCTTTTTGTTCATTCAGAAAATAATAAAAAAATAATGGTGATAGGAATAAGGCAAAAAAAATTAGACAGAAAGGTCAGGGAAAGTATTCTGAGGAGATGAAGTCTAAGCAGAAATTTGGATGACAAGAGAGATCACCGATATGAGGATCTGGACCAGATGGATTCTAGACATGGGTGAGGGCATTTGCAGAGTTAAGGATGGAATAAATTTTGTGTGTCTAAATGAGAGGAAGGGATAATGTGGGTGGCACACAGTGGGGATAGGAAGGAAGGTGGCATTAGCAAGAGGTCACAGAGACTTTAGTTAAGAAAGCTTCACTGAACAGATGAATCTTAAGTAAGTAGAAAAATACATAGTTGAATAAAATACCTTTTTCCAAAAAAGGAGCCAAAGACCAAGAGGAAAAGGTTACATACAGTATGATTGTAAAAATGTGACATTCTGGAAAAAGCAAAACTATGGGGACAGTAAAAAGATTAGTACGTGCCAGGGGCTGAGGTGCAGAGGAGGGTTGAACAGGTGGAGTACAGAGGATTTTTATGGCAGTGAAAATATCCCCTATGATACAATAATGATGGCACATATTGTAAATTTGTCCAAACTCACTGATTGTACAACAGGAGTGAATGCTGATGTAAACTATGGACTTTGGGTGATTATGATTTGTCAATGTCAGTTCAGCAATTTTTTCAAATGTCATCATTCTGGCAAGGGATGTTGATAATGGCAAAGGCTATGCAGGGAGTGTATGGAACATCTCTGCACTTTCCCCTTAATTTTGGTGTGAACTTAAAACTGCCCCCCCCACAAAAAATAAAGCTTTACAAATAAATAATCTAAAACAAAACAAACTAAAATTTTAATATTCTCCCTGTAAGAAAATTCTTAACTGTTTTAACTCTTCTACCAAGGTCATTGATTTGGCATGAAATTTACAGTGCCTTGGTAGCTTTTTTTCTCCCTACTCCTTCCTTCCCTCCCTCTTTCCTTTCATTCCTTTCTATCTTTGTATGTTATTTTTATATTTTTAATTACTTTTTAATTCTTTCTGCCATGTCACCATAATCAAAATACAAATACTTTAAAAGCAAGAGTGCATCTAAAACTTACTTGCAGTCTCATGACACAAGATAGTGTCTTCAGCATAGTAGACACTTGGTGGATATTAGTCAGATTTTTGTTTGCTTCTAAACATTTTCCTAAAATTTATATATTGTAGAAAGAAATGTGATATAAAGTTTTCTCTGGATAAGTTTTCTAACATATTAGAAACACAAATGTTTCTAATACATTTTGTATTCATCTCAGTAATGCTTTCTCCACTTCAACAGGAGTAAGAAAGTTATCAAGATATTTAAAAAAAAAAGTGGTTCTATAGAAAAAGTATTGAACAGTCATTTATATATATTTAGATTAGGAAAAAGAAGGTTAAGGGGATAATTAATACCTGTTTTCAAGTGTACTAAGCTTGATTATACAAATCACGCTGACCATGTTTTTCTAAATTTATAAAGGTCACAACAAGGAAAAAAATTATCATAAGTTGCTGCAACACTACTAATTAGACATAAGGAAGAAAAAAGTATTTAACCATGATGGTAATTAATTACTCAGGCAAGCTATCATGGAGATTGTAGAATTCTAATCCTAGAAAATGAAAAAATACATATGTATGGTCTTAGATCATTTCTATTAAAGCAAAAGTCTAGTACAAATTAACCCTCTAGGATTTTAGCCTCTCTAGAAGAGAAAAATAAAACTCCTTGAAATTAATTAGCAATCCTTTGTGAAATTAATAAAGTTGCTTACCTTTAAAAACTCAGTGTATTAATGTATAAAATTATTTTCAAATTATTTTTATTAGAGTAGTTTTATTAGTTAAATATAATAATATTTCTGAGTGTTTTCTAAGTAAATTGAAAGTACTAAAATATAAAATGACTTTATATTAGTCTCTATCTTCTATATATTTGACATTTCCAATTAAACATATTTTCTATAAGTAAAGGGAGCATAATTTATACGTCTTAACTTGTCTTGGAGTTTAGTGCACAACTAGGCACAAAGAGAATCATTGTACTGGATCACATGTCTTAAAGTCATATCCATATTCTACATATTGATCGATAACAACTTATCAAAAACATCCAACATTGTGGTAGGTTATGTAGGGTATACAAAAGAAGTATAAAACAATGTCCTCTATCAAAAAAGAAAGATAAAAAGAAATGAAGGAAACAATAACAAAGATCAATAAAACTAAAAGCTGGTTCTTTGAGAAGATAAACAAAATAGATAAACCACTAGCCAGACTCATCAAGAAAAAAAGGGAGAAGACTCAAATCAATAGAATTAGAAATGAAAAAGGAGAGGTAACAACTGACACTGCAGAGATAAAAGAGATCATGAGAGATTACTACAAGCAACTCTATGCCAATAAAATGGACAATCTGGAAGAAATGGACAAATTCTTAGAAATGCACAACCTGCCAAGACTGAATCAGGAAGAAATAGAAAATATGAACAGACCAATCACAAGCACTGAAATTGAAACTGTGATTAAAAATCTTCCAACAAAGAAAAGCCCAGGACCAGATGGCTTCACAGGCGAATTCTATCAAACATTTAGAGAAGAGCTAACACCTATCCTTCTCAAACTCTTCCAAAATATAGCAGAGGGAGGACCACTCCCTAACTCCTTCTACGAGGCCACCATCACCTTGATACCAAAACCAGACAAGGATGTCACAAAGAAAGAAAACTACAGGCCAATATCACTGATGAACATAGATGCAAAAATCCTCAACAAAATACTAGCAAACAGAATCCAACAGCACATTAAAAGGATCATACATCATGATCAAGTGGGGTTTATTCCAGGAATGCAAGGATTCTTCAATATACGCAAATCTATCAATGTGATAAACCATATTAACAAATTGAAGGAGAAAAACCATATGATCATCTCAATAGATGCAGAGAAAGCTTTTGACAAAATTCAACACCCATTTATGATAAAAACCCTGCAGAAAGTAGGCATAGAGGGAACTTTCCTCAACATAATAAAGGCCATATATGACAAGCCCACAGCAAACATCATCCTCAATGGTGAAAAACTGAAAGCATTTCCACTAAGATCAGGAACAAGACAAGGTTGCCCACTCTCACCACTATTATTCAACATTGTTTTGGAAGTTTTAGCCACAGCAATCAGAGAAGAAAAGGAAATAAAAGGAATCCAAATTGGAAAAGAAGAAGTAAAGCTGTCACTGTTTGCAGATGACATGATCCTATACATAGAGAACCCTAAAGATGCTACCAGAAAACTACTAGAGCTAATCAATGAATTTGGTAAAGTGGCAGGATACAAAATTAATGCACAGAAATCTCTGGCATTCCTATATACTAATGATGAAAAATCTGAAAGTGAAATCAAGAAAACACTCCCATTTACCATTGCAACAAAAAGAATAAAATATCTAGGAATAAACCTACCTAAGGAGACAAAAGACCTGTATGCAGAAAATTATAAGACACTGATGAAAGAAATTAAAGATGATATAAATAGATGGAGAGATATACCATGTTCTTGGATTGGAAGAATCAACATTGTGAAAATGACTCTACTACCCAAAGCAATCTACAGATTCAATGCAATCCCTATCAAACTACCACTGGCATTTTTCACAGAACTAGAACAAAAACTTTCACAATTTGTATGGAAACACAAAAGACCCCGAATAGCCAAAGCAATCTTGAGAACGAAAGAAGGAACTGGAGGAATCAGGCTCCCTGACTTCAGACTATACTACAAAGCTACAGTCATCAAGACGGTATGGTACTGGCACAAAAACAGAAAGATAGATCAATGGAACAGGATAGAAAGCCCAGAGATAAACCCATGCACATATGGACACCTTATCTTTGATAAAGGTGGCAGTAATGTACAATGGAGAAAGGACAGCCTCTTCAATAAGTGGTGCTGGGAAAAATGGACAGGTACATGTAAAAGTATGAGATTAGATCACTCCCTAACACCATATACAAAAATAAGCTCAAAATGGATTAAAGACCTAAATGTAAGGCCAGAAACTATCAAACTCTTAGAGGAAAACATAGGCAGAACACTCTATGACATAAATCAAAGCAAGATCCTTTCTGACCCACCTCCTAGAGTAATGGAAATAAAAACAAAAATAAACAAATGGGACCTAATGAAACTTCAAAGCTTTTGCACAGCAAAGGAAACCGTAAACAAGACCAAAAGACAACCCTCAGAATGGGAGAAAATATTTGCAAATGAAGCAACCGACAAAGGATTAATCTCCAAAATTTACAAGCAGCTCATGCAGCTCAATAACAAGAAAACAAACAACCCAATCCAAAAATGGGCAGAAGACCTAAATAGACATTTCTCCAAAGAAGATATACAGACTGCCAACAAACACATGAAAGAATGCTCAACATCATTAATCATTAGAGAAATGCAAATCAAAACTACAATGAGATATCATCTCACACCAGTCAGAATGGCCATCATCAAAAAATCTAGAAACAATAAATGCTGGAGAGGGTGTGGAGAAAAGGGAACACTCTTGCACTGCTGGTGGGAATGTGAATTGGTTCAGCCACTATGGAGAACAGTATGGAGTTTCCTTAAAAAACTACAAATAGAACTACCATATGACCCAGCAATCCCACTACTGGGCATATACCCTGAGAAAACCAAAATTCAAAAAGAGTCATGTACCAAAATGTTCATTGCAGCTCTATTTACAATAGCCCGGAGATGGAAACAACCTAAGTGCCCGTCATCGGATGAATGGATAAAGAAGATGTGGCACATATATACAGTGGAATATTACTCAGCCATAAAAAGAAACGAAATTGAGCTATTTGTAATGAGGTGGATAGACCTAGAGTCTGTCATACAGAGTGAAGTAAGTCAGAAAGAAAAAGACAAATACCGTATGCTAACACATATATATGGAATTTAAGAAGAAAAAACTAATGTCATGAAGAACCCAGGGGTAAGACAGGAATAAAGACACAGACCTACTGGAGAAAGGACTTAAGATATGGGGAGGGGGAAGGGTGAGCTGTGACAGGGCGAAAGAGAGTCATGGGCATATACACACTAACAAACGCAGTAAGGTAGATAGCTAGTGGGAAGCAGCCGCATGGCACAGGGATATCGGCTCGGTGCTTTGTGACCGCCTGGAGGGGTGGGATAGGGAGGGTGGGAGGGAGGGAGATGCAAGAGGGAAGAGATATGGGAACATATGTATATGTATGACTGATTCACTTTGTTATAAAGCAGAAACTAACACACCATTGTAAAGCAATTATACCCCAATAAAGATGTTAAAAAATAATAATTATTATGAAGCATAGCTCTTAGACTCTTCCCAGATGCCATATTCATAGTAGTAAAGCTTCTCATTATGTATCTGTAATCTATTTTCTAGCTCACAGCCTAGGAGATAGACATTATTTTAAAAAATGTATAATCTAGATATTAAATATTGTGCAGACTTTTGCTGTTGGTACAGCACAGTGTGCTTAAATGAAAGAATTTAGGTTAGTGATTATGATTTAGCAAGGGCAATTATTCTTTATTGAAAAGTACCATATCATAATATGCATTGTTCTCTTTATGAACCAGTTTTATGATTACAAGTATGAACTAAACGACATGCAATTGTGTATTCCATCTTTTGTCCTGGCATGTTGTAAAAGAGGAATAACAATCACAGATGAAAACCATGTCCCTTATGTTTTGAAGGAACTGATAGCACCCTTTGGAGTTGCTAACTGGCAAAAATCTGCAACCACAGGATTTTGAGGTACAGATACCACAGCAAATTTCCTTTGTAGTTGGCACTTGTGAATATTTGACTTAATTTTTTTTTTTCAAGTTTGGGGACTGGATGAAAAGCATTTTCATTCTTCCACAGACTAGTCATTTTTAAGAAATCCAATAAAAGATTGCCATCACAGTAGTTTTGGGCATTTGTAGAAAGAATAAGTGAGCTTATCACAAAAACACTTCTCCTAATGTTCTGTAGTTATTTTCAATCTATATCTTCCTGGAGTATATATGGTCCACAAAAAGATGAGGGGGAAATTTTTAAAGTCATTCTCTACTACTGTAAAAGGTGAAGCAATAAGTTGATTCAAATTTCATTACAGTAAAAATGCTAAATATCTAGTTCAAAAACATAGTGTTTAATTGTTAGAGTCATAGTGTTTAATTGTTGTGTGATTTATGAATAAAGGTAAATATTAAAATTTTTATACTTATTAAGATAAGATCATTTAGATTTACATTTTAGCAGTAAAATACTTGTTAGATTTCCTTCTTTGAACTTGTCCTTATAGAGTATATTACATGAAATATTTTTTTAATGTTCAAATCAGATAGACTTATAACATACATTTGAATAAGTAGTATACATTTATATCTATAAAGTAACGTATGTCAAGAAAAAGGAGAATGTAAAAAATAGCAAGTAAAGAAAAAATTTAAGTGTGAACAAAATGCTATAATGCAGTAATTCTAATTCAGTCATAGTAAGTCAGGACACTAAGTATATTTCTGTATGTTCTATTTCCTCCTTTCCCTGCCTAGTAGCACTTTTATGTTGTTTCTCAATAACAGCAACCAAAATGATGATTTAAAATTTTATACAGTGGGTGACTAAATTAATCAGACTAAAGGGATAGACAAATTTGAAAATACAGTATTAAACAGAAGGACACATTTGTATTAAGAAAAATAAATATATGTTGGTGTAAAAGAGTTTCAGTTTTTAAGATGCTTTTTATCCCTAAGTTAACATGTAGATTGTCTGATATTCACCCATTCCCCAGGGGATCTGAATCAATCATAAATGGATAGTTATCACTTAATTATTTTCTTAGCATGTTTTTCTTGATTTAGTTTCTTTGAAATAGACCAGAATTGAGGAAATAAGATCTCATATTCATTATTATAGCTAACTTTAAAAAAAAAGATAAAATTATTTCCTCTTACTTTTTGTTAATTTTTTCTTATATTTCTTTATGTTCAATGACTCAAATTATATTATTTATTTTTAAAATAACATTTATTACTGCTTATTTTTTAGAAAATTTTTTAAGTAGTTAAAGAGAGTAATAATTATTGTCGTATTGAACTTTCTGATCAGAAGATATTTTTATAACTAAGTGGAAAAAGTAAATTAAGAAAGCTGTAAAAGGATTAGACAAGTGCTTTCCTAATTATGCCTCAAAAACAATGAAAACTAATAATACAAGCAGTTTATAGCATTACTCTAAATGTTTTGAGAAACAAGCAAATTGTCCTGAGTAAAAATAGTAATGATCATGAGTTTGTGTACCTTATGAGAACATGAACAATTTTTTTTTTTTTTTTTTTTTTGCGGTACGCGGGCCTCTCACTGTTGTGGCCTCTCCCGTTGCGAAGCACAGGCTCCGGACGCGGAGGCTCAGCGGTCATGGCTCACAGGCCCAGCCGCTCCGCGGCATGTGGGATCTTCCCGGACCGGGGCACGAACCCGCGTCCCCTGCATCGGCAGGCGGACTCTCAACCACTGCACCACCAGGGAAGCCCAATTTGTTATTTTTTTTATCCTCCAATGTATAGTCTAGTGCCTTCCTACTAGGTCTTCAGTAAATATTTTTGAAAAGTACATTAAAAAAACTCCAGCTTTGGTAATAATTTAGGGTTTATTTTTAAAGGAATGAACTCCTAAAGTATTTTGAGAGTATTTTAAAGTCATATATATATGTGTGTGCTATGTTTCTTGAAAATAATAAATTGGACATTTGTTTGTTCTGCAATATCTTTGAGGCTTAGGTTTCTCATCTGTAATTTGAAAGAATAAATTGTACTTACAATACTGGATTTTTGTGAGGATTAGATAAGTTAATAAGTCTAAAGAGTTTAAAGTTTAAATCTGGCTGAAAGCCAAATTTCAAAATGTTTGGCAAAATCAAGAAACTATTAATTAATTCATCTGTTGGAGAATATTTTTTCACAATAAGATGTAATTATGTTTTACTTGAATAGTTCCAGAACATTCGATAAATTTATGGTTCAATGAATTTAGAATTACAGTTTTTAAGAACTTAAATATCTCTAATATTTAAAAAATTAACTTTTAATAAGACTTTTATTATCAACCACATTTTCTTATATGAACTATATTAAAAGTATAGACTCAAGGAATGCTATAGCAAAAATAAGACTAAGTAAAACGTACTAGAGCCCCGTGATTTGCATTGCAGTTTACATTGATTGCCTAATATGTTTCATTTAATCTTTACTGGGGCAATCATAAAATAAAAACAATACAACTTACAATTCTGGATTCTCAACCTTTTCTGTTTCTTAGGATGTGTGTGTCTTTGGGTATCTTGCTGAAGTGACTTGACTGTCAATAAATTACAGTAAACTTTTTCTGTGCACATTAACATGTATTATGTATTATTTATATTAAATATCTGCAAGACAAATACCAACATTCACTGAATGGCAATTATATGTCCATTAATGGGTTCATTCCTGCTGCACCCTGGGGATGAGGAACCAACATTCTCTTGCTGGGTCCTGCTTCTGTTCTGCATGGCACTGCCTCTCCATCAAGTCTTCTGGGCATGAAGACCTGTAGGCTGGGCTCTCAGGTAACTTAGGTAGTCAGTAATGAACTTGAAGAAACCCTTCACTTCATAGAAATATCAGCCAAAAGGAGCTGATGCTCTCAGTGAATATCTGTGCAAGTACAGCTTCTTAAACAACAGTGGCTTAGATAATAATGTAGGTTTTTCTTCTAAGAAGATCTCCTCCCAAAATATTATTGTAGTGGATTTCAAAGTCAGATGTCCATAACAATACTATTGAGAGATCAGTTCCTTGCTTCAATTTCTTTTATAACATTGAGGTGAGATTGAGTTTTTGTGCCTGTTTCCTGAAAATAAACCTTTCTCTTTAGAGCCTAGTCATGTGTCCAACACATTTTACTCAGAAGCTTTACCACTCCCTTTAAAAAAATATTAAAGGCTTAATTTATGAAGTATGGTCATCATTCCTGGGGTTGTCTAACCTTAGAATAAATGGTTTCTATAATAGACAACCTCTTGGTCCTATGCCAACTGACTTCTTTAGGGTAAGTTCCACAGACTATGTCCAGCACTTTCTGCCTCTGAGATGCAGCTCGATTTCACTTTCCGGGGAGTCCTCAGTTTCCATAAGATATACTAATGGTTGGGACCAAGACACAAATTTACCATTTATGTCCAGGTTTGTTTAAATTCCACTTACATTCAAACTGGAACTCTGATAATAAATGATTCAATGATATAACAAAACCATCTTTCCACCTCATGATTTTGTGGTTACATTGAATAGAACATTATTTTTATATTTATTATATATTTGTAAAAGACATGTATAAATTTAAGACTTATTAACTTTGTCAATGTGAGTGAATCTATGGCAGATGATGAGCCAAAGATCCTCACCTTTCTAGATGGCTGAACTGCAACTCTGCCACTAATAGCAATAGATCAAGTTGAATTTAGTCTTCAAGAGACTGAAAGCCACAAAACCACATCAACTGCTATTGATTTTCCTTAAGTACTGAGGCTTTTAAGGGGATCTTACAAAGAAATGCATTGTGTATGACTGTATGCCATCAGTTTTGCTGAATTTTGAAAGTTGGATAGAGTTTGGAAAAACTAAACAAATGAAGATACTTTTGGGGTTAATAAAACTCAAGTTCCCAGAGAATTGTTTGGTGGGAAATTGGAAAGACATCACGACCATTCAACCTTACTGCAGGGGAATGGTAGAAACCAGAGATTCTATTGGATGCTGTCATCAAGGATAACAGGAAAAGGCTAAGATAGCACATGAGTAGTCATGCTTCACTACTCTGCAAACACAGGGGACATGGCTGGCTCAACAATCATGTTCATGTCCTCCAGAAAACCATGAGACACATGCATGACAAAACCATCACACACAAGGCTCTGCATTTACAAATACTGTCACCATGTTAAATGATCTGTTTCAACTTGCCATTATATAAGCTCCCTGGTTCCTGACAATTTACTTTATACATATCACCCAATACATCACATGGACTATACATTTCCAAGATCAATAACTAAATCATCTAAATGTAAATTCAAGATGCTTAAAATGTTACCTGATGATGCCTTGAGTTAAAATATATATTTTTTTATTTCAAGAATTCAAACTCAAGAATATTCAAAATAATCAAAGTGAGTTGTATTACTGCCTTACATTTGACTTATATATATGTTTATAGTGCAAAGTTACAAAATGATGAATGTCTCTAACACTAAAGTAGATAAGCAAAGAATTAAAGCAAAACTAATTTTTCCTGGGCCAGGAGGAAATATAATATTTATCATTGAACCTGAACCTCATTTAATTTTGATGTATATTAGATGATAACTGGAGACCTATTATGGTCTTCTAACTTCTCATTTGTATACTGTTTATACTGAAATATCTTCTGAATCTAAAAATTCAGGTTTTTGTACTTTTTCCATAAAATAAATTTTGTTTGATTTTTCTCTTTGACTTTATTAAGTAAACATAAAAAATATTTTTATATTTATAAAAGAAAATAGTTTATGGGTGTTTCTTAAAAAAATTTGTTATAGTAGGAAAGCAGTTTGATTGGAAAAATTACTTTCCATAAAGAATAGGTGATTTAAAGGATAATTATAATATGTAGGGGCCTATCCACATAGTTTCCTATACAAGCAACTTATTCAACTCATAGATACTCAATTAAATTTACAGATCAGTTAATAATAGGTTTTGTATAGAAACAAAGTGGAAATTTCAGAATACATAAAACTATTAGTGAAAGGGCTCATGTTTATTTAAAGTAATTTTTTCTCATTTAAGACATTTTTTGCCATAGTTATTATTAATCTGAACTTCTGTAATAACTGGGGAAAATTAAAATCTATTTCCAGTGAAAGCAGGGTAATGTTAAAGTTGGAATATTAGAACTCTGTTTATTTATCTAGGAAAGTATATAACACAGCCTACACAAAAGACTTAAAACAATCATTCCTCAGAGGAAAAAAAACACCTGAGTATTGCCCAAATTACAAAGTATTTATTTTTTATAATTTTATGAGAGGTTTTTAAAATAGATTTGGATAATGTGGCATTGAAAAAAGTTTCTTCTATAGGGAAAATTTTATTAACATTTGGGTGATTACTCTTTTAAATTATGTATGCAGTTGTAAAATATTGCTGCTTTATTTTATATCCTATGCTTCAAGTCATAGAAGCAGATAATTACCAAAGGTGATTATTTTATTAAATTTACTTTAATATGTGTTCATACATGTCCAAAAGTAGGGAAAATAATATATTGTTAAAGTATTACTAGATTTATTTTGGAAAGAATGATATTTGGCAACCAGAGACAACTGTATTTTATGAATGTGTGTGAAGTTACAAGATAATATAGTAAACCTTAACAGTAATTTCATCTGATTTGTAATTAAGACTTTCAAGAGAGTAAAAAAAAATATTCACTTAATATTGAGCCAGAAAAAAATGTATCCAGATATCTCAAACAAAATTTGTGGCTGTTCTGTAAACTTCAAACAATATTCAACAATGAAAAAGTTGTATTTCTCTATCTAGAAATGAGTACCATGACAAAACCATTTTAGACCTTTTTGTTATCTTAATTTTGGAAAAGAATTAAAAGAAAATGAGAATTCAGCTTTTTTCATAAAGTACATATCTCAATTATTAGGAAAATATTTTGTTTTTATAGAGTTATTGAAGAGGGAAAAAACTTTTGAATGATAAGGCAGTTTGAAAGACAAGTCACTTTCTCCACTAAAAGAAATTGTAGTTCTCCCTAAACGAGAGAGTTAATTTTAGATCAAAATTGGAATATTGACAGTGGGAAGAGAAGAGAACAGTCAGCTGAAAATTAAGCCTCTTGATAGCCTCTATTACATGTTAATGCATATTTCTCTAAAATATCAGAATGCTATAGAAAAAAAAGGTTGGTATTCCCATTGGTTCTAAGATATATTATTTCTATTAAGGGCTATGGCTATTGACTAGTGTATTGGAAATTATTATGTAATTAATGTGGTACACGTAAACTTTATTTTGTGGAGATGAAACTTTATTTTCCTGTTCAGAACTTAGACTAAAAACTTCAGTAGAAAAAAATTGAATACACTTCAATCTGAGTTTTCTTAATCCAGTCCCTCAAGTCAATTCATGATTTAATGTACAGCTGCAAGGCAGACCAAGACTCCATCTCAGCTTTCCATAGATGATTCACAGTCTTGAAGCCCAAGTATCATCCATCCATAGAGGTTTGGGGAGGTTCATTTAAGTGACTGTCATTCATATGTGATAGGAAGAGAACAGTTTACTTTCCCCTTACTGGTGCCTGCTGGTAGTGTGGGTGTTTGGCAATCATTTAGACTAAAGCACTTGTTTGTCTCCTATGTACCTAGGCTTCTGAGGTTCTTGGCATATCTTACAACTGATCACATCATGACTCAAGCTACTGTCATCTTCTGTGTGTGACAAGCATTCTGGCTCTAATTCTCAGCTAAACTCTCACATGGGCAAATGTAAAACTCAGATTCCCTAGATATTCACACAGAAGCCCTGAAAAAGTATGGAGATGATCAGCAACAGCTCTCATAGATGTTCCATTAAACCATCTCTTTCATTTTCCCTATGTCTAACTGAGGGGACCACATAAGGCTGTCATTTTCAACTGTCTTTAATGTCTTTCAATTTCTCTTACCCTCAAATTAATTATATTTTAAATAAACCCTGCTTTGTTATTCATAATTATTCAATTTCTCTACAAATTATCTTCATCTTCCTCCAAGTCAATGTTCTTTTTGATCTTACTGGTGCTGGTGATGTCCTTAGTTCACATTTCAGGCATACCTCATTTTATTGCACTTCGCAGACACTGAGTATTTTTTACATATTGAAGGTTTGTGGAACTCTGCTTTAAGCAAGTCTATCCGCCCTATTTTTCCAATAGCATTTGCTCACTTAATGTTTCTGTGTCACATTTTGGTAGTTCTTGCAATACTTACTACTTTTTCCTTATTAGCATATTTGTTATGGTGCTCTGTGATCTGTGATCTTGGATGTCACTACTGCAACAAGATGATGACTTGCTGAAGGCTTGGATGATGGTTAGCATTTTTTTTAGCAATAAATCACTTTTTAATTAAGGTATGTACATTGTTTTTTAGACATAATGCTATTGCACACTTAATAGACTAAGGTACCGTGTAACAGAACTTTATATGCACTGGGAAGCCAAAAAATTCATGTGACTCACTTTAATGTGGTGGTGTGGAACCAAACCCACAATATCTCTGAGGTATGCCTATAGTTTCAGATCTGTGATAAGTGCTCTATAACATGTCAATTAAGAACTTGAGTTATTGTTTTATTATTCCTTAATGGGATGTTGGGGGACTTGTAAAGAAGAATAGAACACACTTTTACTTTTTCACATTATTGATCTACAGATATCAAGATTCTTAAGAAAATCTTATCACACTATTTGCAGGCATTTTTAGTCTTAGACTTCTTTATAAATACGGTTGCCATATGTGTGCAATACATGGGGCTTATCTCTACTTAAGATATATTCATTGTTTCTGTGAAACAGGGCGCCAACATGGTTGAGTTCTGTGTCTGTTTAGGGCATGTTTTTGGTTCATAGATGGCAGCCTTTTTGCTGTAACCTCACCTGACAGATGTGTCCAGGGAGCTTTCTCAGGCCACTTTTATAAGATCATTAATCCCATTCATGAGGGATCGTTCCTCATTACCTAATCCTTTCCAAAAGGCTCCACATTCTAATACCATCACCTTGAGGGTTAAGTCTCAGCATATGAACTTTGCAGGGGACACAGAATTTAGACAATAGCAGCTACCACAACAAAGTACCACAAACTGAGTTATTAAGTAAAACAACAGAAACGTATTGTCTTAGAATTCCAGAGTCTGAAAATTCGGACTCGGAAGTCTGAAATCAAGGTGTGGACAGGGCCATGCTCCCTCTGAAACCTGCAGTGTTGCCTCTTCCTGGCTCCTGGGGTTTGCCAGGTATGTTTGGCATTCCTTGGCATGCAGCTGCAACATTTCAGTCTCTGCTGTAACAGGACATGATGTTCTACCTTTGTATGTCTGTCTCTGTATGTCTTCTCCCTTTCTTGTAAGGGTATTACTGTCTTCCAGTATGACTCCGTCTTATATAATTACATCTTAAATGACTGTAATCAAATACAGTTGACTGTTGAACAACAGGGGTTTGAAATGTAAGGGTCCACTTATGTGCACATTTCTTTCACTAAATATGTACTACACTCTCTGCTTTGGAATTAAGCAATAACAGCCATCTGTTAGAAACAACTCAGTCTCCACCTGTGTACCAAGACCCTAAATACATAGGGGTTGAGTGCTTTTGAATATTAAATTGACTCATGCATGTTATTCAAATTAATAAGCATTACTTTTAAGGGATTCATTAACACTAGTTATTAATTTTTTAATAAAAGCACAAGTAAACATTTCTGGTTTACCAATCCAAAGCTAAGAAGATTGGCTGGTTTTATGTCATTTTGTTAATCATGACTTTCATTTTTTAAACAGTTATTGAGAGTCTGCTCTGTATCAGGTGTTATGCTAAATAAAAAGGATGATGATATGGACACTATCCCTTACTAACTTCTAGTCTAATAGGCAAGATAAATGGATAAATAGCAAAAATATTATAAATCAAATGTCATCACAGATATATCAATACATCACTCTAGGCTCAAAAGAAAAAAAAATAAATTGTCCCACTTACAGCAGTCCCCATCAAATCTGAGACTCAATTCTAAGTAAATAATTCAAAATATGGGAAAATACAATAAGGATAAATATGTTTATTGCTGAGCTATCATAGTGAAAAACAGAAACAATCTAAAACAAGGGTATAATTAAGTAAATATGACATTCTTACTTGGTTTACTTTGCATATAAAAACATAAAAGCATGTAAAATTTGGAGAACGACAGAACTATAATTTTGTTTTCACTTGAAAATCATGGATAATTTGTTTCTTTTTACTTTTCCAAAATTTCCATACCATTAGATTATTACTTATATGATTAGAAAAAAATAAGTTTAGTTAGAAATTTTACAGGTATATAAAATTTCATATCCAAAAAATTGCAGAAATGCAATTTCTGTATAAATATTTGTTGTAAATAGTATATTTGAAATAAAGCACTATAGGCTTCAGAGAAATAACACCATATTTACAATATTTCATCTTTCTCTGGAACTCTAGTTGTTTTAGGATATTCTAGCAGTACATTTAATGAAACAAAATGAATCCTAAATAAAGATGATCTTTCCTTACTAGAGAGCATAAAAGAAATGACATATATCAGTGCAAAGCAATCCACTAATGGAAATTTACCATTATGAATGTGAAAAATTTAAAGTATTTCTCTCTCATCTTTAAATAGCATTTATATTTCCCCACTCAATATTCCTTTCATTATGAATTTAACCGAAGAAATGAAGGTGAACTGTGATGCCAACATGATAAATGTTTAAGGTTAATATGTCACTTTATGTATTTGTCCCTATCATTCTTGATCTTTTGTATGTGATTCATTGTGCTGATGTCTGTCTGTCTTGAAATACCACTACTCTCAATCTCTTTATAATGCAGTTGGCAGGAGTGTAGCATTTTTTAACACCAAGAATACTTAACAGTATTCCTTTGTGTGATACCATTAAAGTATGCTAACTAAGGCAAATTTGAGGGAGAATACAAAGACATTTTGAAAGGTTATGATCTATGACAATTCACAGCTTTAGAGTTGGTTTAATTGAATTAATTGTTGCTCGGAAGAAGAATCTGAGGAACAAAGAACACAATGACTGTACGTTTTCATGGAAAAAAATTTGACCTTTTCAATATTAGCGCATTGATTCACAGATTATTCTCTCTCTCCCAGCAAAAGAATCTTATAAGGAAAAGGTAGATGTGATATTTGAAAAGAGAAAATCTGTGCAGAAATGGAAACTCCCACATATGATAGGAATCAGAAAGAATTACTAACATATACATTTGTGTGACTTGTTACAACAATAAAAATTTTAATGTATACGTGTACCTTTTAAAAATTGAGAATATTACATTATACTATATTCTTAATTTACACTAGTGAATTTTTAATAAGATGATCAGAGAAGAGCTTCATTTTATTCAGTGATATCACTAATCTAAAAAAGAGATTATTTTTTTTCTTTCCTTCTGTTTTGTAATTCTAAGTAACAGTTTTATTAATTTATATTTTTTTAACTAGGTTACCTTAGTCTATGTCTTCAATAAACACATTCCCTGGATAATCATAAGGCAGAAATTAAACTGTGCCACGTGAAAGGTAACAAGAGGATATTCAGAAGAGAAGATTTATTCTAGCTGAACTGAGCAGGGAAGGCTACACAGAAGAGGTGACAATCAAGTTGAGTGGAATAGCTTGTAATTCCAAAAACACACCATACATTTTTATAACTCCTGAACTTAACAATGGCTATTAGATCTTGGAATTCCTAACCTCCAGTGTCTTGTATTCTAGTCAAACCCATACTTCTATTGCAAAGCCTCAGCTGTCACTTTCTCTGTGAAGTTTTTTCTAACCTTTTCAAATCAAATCAGGCATTCCTTCTTTGAATGTTTCATTACCAATTACACACAGTAACTCCAAAATAGAATATACTGTACATGTGGTAATATTTTATGCTTGCCTCCTTGACAGAATGAGCTCTACTTGGTCAGGGTTAATACTCTTCGATATTATATTTAATGGTATAAAAACATTATATATAACATTATATAACATTACAACATTATATAACATTATATATTTAGTGGTGTAATAACATTATAAAAATCATTATAACATTAAAACATTATATAACACTATATATTTAGTGGTGTTATAACATTATTTGGTTTTAATCAAAAGCCCTCAGGAACTTTATGTCTGGAGCAGGTATAACTGGGAGAAAACCAGAAAACAGCATTATTTCATGTCAAAGCTACAAAACAAAAAATAATACACTAACTATACTTATTGTACTAATTTTATAATATCAAAAAATATGCTTAGTACTAAAATGTAAAGTTCAGACAAGTTGAGTGTCAATGTATTATAAAATATGCTATGACATACGGTGAATAGTTTTAAAATAGTACAAATATCTTAAAAAAACAAATGGGAGATATAGTTAATAAAGCAGAGATCACATGTGATATTTTATTAACCTCAAATCTGTATAGTGGTATTTGTTTTATTCTTATTTTTGTCACTAACCCTTTTTGAGACACAAAATCACTAAAGATCAGAGGGATTAAGTAACTAGCCCAAAGTCACCAAACTAATGTTAGTAGTATACATTAATGAAGAAAGAGAATTTTAATGAAGCACATATAGCTTTAAGTCCTTATTTACTACCTAGAAAATAAACTCCAGAAAGATGAGGGTCTTCATTGCTTTCATTCATTGGTGATATGCATGTGCCTTGAACAGCCCAAGCAGTGGGAAGGTACTCAGAAAACATTTGTTGAATGACTGCACCTGTGTTGGTTGGGCATGTTAATTGCTTTCTTTTTGTATTGGAGTTATTAATGACACCTACTGCATTGAGTTGTAAGAACTAAGTAAGGCAATACAGGAAATGCATCTAGGACCACTCTCTTAGTGGAGTTTGAAAACACTTGATACATTAGTGCTGGTTATGTATTTTGATAGGAGTTCCATGCTCTCATCTAAAGGAATTACTGAAAAATAAATCTATGTCCCAGGCTAAGCCAGAATAAGGTGATACTTTTAAGCAGATGTTTTACTGGTAACCTTCAAGTTATAAGAGAAAATGCCTCTTTTGCCTATGATATTAGATGGATCCTGGTGAAATTCATGAATATTAATGAATTAACTATGTGATAGGAATTGTTAAGTTCTTACCATCATTAACTCTGTTAATCCTCCTCCTTTTACAATTTCTGGTGTCCACATTAAAAATGTAAAAAGAAAACTGGTGAAATTAGTTTTAAGAATATATTTTATTTAAACAAAAAATCCTAATTTTTATTTTAATATTTAGTCAATAAAATATTATTGTGGTATTTTACACTATTTTTGCATTTACTCTCTGAAATCCATTGTGTATTTTATAATTACAGCACATCTCAATTAAGATGCTAAATTTTCATAGAGAAATAAGTCATCTGTATTTAGATTTCATAAAATCTAGGTGAAAAATTAGATTCACATATTCAAGTTCAAGTTTTAATTTTTAATCGTTTCAAGTTTTAATTTTACTTAAAAAGTTTTTCAATAACTGAATAGAATATCAGTTTTAAATTTAAATTAAATTGCTTAAAATTAAATACAGTTCAATTGTAGTACTCACATTTCAAATGCTCATCAATACATGTAGCTAGTGGCTACTACACTGCAAAGTACAGACATATGTCATTAACAGAGAACAAGACAACTAGAAAACAGATGTTTAAAAAACATATTCTGAATGAATAAATGAATATATGACTTTTTAAAAGATATCTGTCACAACAGAAATAGAACTTCTCTATTCATCAGTATTTTTTCATGTAAGTTATTTACACTAATATTTTCTAAAGAGTAACAGTTTTGCCTTGTCTAATTTATTCAGCCTAAAACTTTGAATCCTTCACCAAATTATACAAAGGAAAATATTTTGATGATGAATGTATAAGTCACTCTGCCCCTAAGCTAATTCATTGTATTTTTTTTAATAGACGGATAAAACATTTTTCATGTGTGTGAGTGTATTGGTAGATGCTTATTAGGGCTCCAAAAAGGAAAAATTAAAAGAGATAAAAACATTACATAGGCACTAAATTGTGAAATTAACATGTTGCACAAGAAAATGTAGATTCGTGTTTGATAATATCTTTTGTATTCAAATTAAAGTTTATCTATCTCTGCCATAATTTAGTAACAAATGCTATAGTAATTTATGAACATGGAAAAGTGAGCACATCTTTTAACCTGCGGAAAAGAAAAATGATGCAAGTTAATCTAGGAAGCACAACTGACTCACATGAATTATTTTAGACTTTGCCATTATTGATTATTGTGTTTATGGTATTTTTTTAATCTAGCACTCAATTTCGATAGTGTCAAGTTTGATGCTGAGCACAAGTTTGATATGCTTTCTGGCTTTTTGCAATTACATCTTAAACACATTTGTTCTATTGTAACATTATAAAAACAGATGATGAATTTTGAAATTTGAGTCAGTAGAGTATATAGTTGTTGCTGATTGACAAGTCAAAGTTGAAATTATAGCAAGTTCTCTTTATAATTTGGTGAATTTGTTCAAACATTGCCATCTGTTTTTGCTGGGAAACCAAGAACAATCTCTCTGATACAAATTGATTCTGCTTGGTCACTCAGCTGGTGGAACACAGGAATAATTTACAGAGAGATGATTGTTCATTTACTTACAAATTTCCTAATTCTTAGGCAAGTGAACATTCCAAAAGCAATACAACTACCTACAAATCAGTGTATACTCTGACATTTCTAAAATAATTCAAAATGGAACTGTCTCTGGAGCCAGTGACTTTCAGTAGGATCCAATTATATACCTTTCACTTTTTATAAAAGTCTAAGTGAGAATTGAAAGAACAATAAAACTCCTAGGAAGAACAAAAATAGGGTGAAAACTATTATTTTAACAAAAGGTACAATAACAAAAATACCTATTTAAAAAATTTTAATGGTTTGACAACCACTGTGATTAATTCCTATGCTTGAAATGAACAATACCCTTCATTTATATTTCCCCCGCCTTCCTGAATAGACTATCAAAGAATCTTTTTTGGATTTTTCAAAAATGCATAAAAACAGAACACAGTCTATAATCAGAATCCATATTCTTTTCTTTAAAAAGCTAGATAATATCCTTTGGAACTGCTAAATTAATTAAACAAGGAGGCCATTAGACTGAGGTGGTTTTAATAACTTAACAGCCTTTGTAAGCAAACCCAAAGCTAAGCCTGTAAATGCTTCAAGGTAAATAAAACCCTAAGGACAATGAAGCACAAACAGCTGACTAGACTTTCTCAAATAAGACAACTGCTTAAGCTATACCCAATCAGTAATTCTTGCTTTGCATTTGCATCTTCTCTATAAGTCTTGCCCCTAGCTCCTGTCAGTGGAGCTTGCTTCTGTCCACTTCCGGTTTAGTGCTATCCTATGGGAATTGATTTTTGCTCAGATAAACTCTTAATTTTTTTAAATATACTTCCATTTATCTTTTAACAAAACTGAGATTCTTTGATAAAGATAATAATAGATTCATTCAATTTCCAACACAGGTACTTCATAAATATTTGTTGAATGAATGATAAAATTAAATTGAATTGAATTAAATGGATTATCTATAAATGTAAAACTTCTTTATATCAATAAGATTTTAAATAATATAAAAAAAGATAATTTAGTAAAATATTTGCAATATGTATTACAGGAATTTATTTTTTTTTAATCTGAGGATGTCTTTGCAAATTAATAAGAAAAAAATCAACAGTTCAGTTGAAGAAAAGAACAAGAATATGGACAAAAATAATTTATAGATTATGTACAAATAACAAGAAATGTTTTCATCTTAACCAATAACCAAAAGAAAGCAATATGCACATAGTTTCATTTAGTGTATTGTGTAATAGGGAAACTAAAAGTTTTCTTGTACCTATTGCAATTCACTTGTTCTTTCTTCTCCAGCCAAAGGCAACTTCTGATCTGTTTCTTATCTCTACAGGTTAAATTGTATTCTCTATCATTAAAAAAATAATAATACCATACAGTATATTTTCCTTGGTTCTCTGACTTCCTTCACTCAGCATAATAATTTTGAGGTTCTTTTACCTTATAGATTCAATTTTCTTATAGAGTATATTGATATATTTATGTATATTATATGCAAATACTCATGTTCAAAACGCTATTCAACATGACCATATATATATACAAACATATATATATATATATATATATATATAAATTTATGTTCTTATTGACTGCCATTCCCACTAGAGTATAAGCTCAGTGGAGTTACAGACCAGGCAGTACTAGTCACTGTGTTAATTCCAGTGGCTAATGAAAGTTTTGGCATATACTAGACAATAAATATGTGTTAATAAAAGTCAACAATATTTTTATATAAAAAACTTTGTATCTATATCTTATGGTTTTCTTAAGATAAATTTCAAAATATAGAATTATAGATTTCAAAAGGCGGGACCAGCTCTCCATTAACAGGTGAATGGATAAAAAAATGTGGTATACTCACTCATGAGGACTTTACGAGTTTAAGATAGTCTGAGTTTGCTTTGAAGCATTTGTGTGTGGGGTATGTGCAAGAGATTATCTATTATCTACTACCTGTTATCTATTATCTATCTATCATCTATTCATTTATTTATTTTTGCTCTAAGAAACAGGAATATGCAATTATGTATGTATGTCAAAAACACCAAAAAGACATACAACAGCATGTTCCCCATGATCATTCTGTTTACTTTTACAATGATAGCTAGTAATTGTGCTTTACTGCTTTCTGTTTTACTCTGTTTTATGTCCTTTAAGTTTTCTACAGTGAAAATTAGTTACCTTTCTGACAGAAGAATGTTGACCGTATAAGTTAATTTTACTCAAGTATATGGTTGTATTTGTTTCCTTGAAAATTGAAAGTGTGACTGGTAATTGTTTGATTGGGACTAAAACATCTGGACAGGCTATCCACAAGATAAGGGATAAAAATGGGACTAAAACATCTGGACAGGCTATCCACAAGATAAGGGATACAAAAAAGGAAAATGTTCGGTCTCTCTAATAATCTAAGGAGCACAAAATTAAATAACAATGAGCTGCTATTTTAACTTACCAAGTTGATAAAAATAAAAGTAACTTTTTGTTACACGATTGTTATTTCTGTGATTTTTATAATATTTATAATTACTATGCTTCTTAAAATGTGGTCAGAAAAACAGAGAAATCATTTGTTAGAAATGTTGATATTTAATAGAAAAAGGAAACAAAATGTTTGTATGTGCAAGAACATTATAATAGTGGCAATCTCTGATTGATGAGAGTACTGATTATGTCATTTTCTTAGAATGCTTTTATTATTTTTTGTCAAGTTTTTAAAGAACATATGCTGTGCTGAAGTAGAGAACAAAATCCTATAATTTATTTTAATAGCTGTTTCGCTTTCATATTGCACACATGAAAGCCTCTTCAATATATTATTCTAAGACTACTGTCTTTTTGTATCATGGCTTCATGTCACCAAAAACTGATTCCATCTCAGATTATTTTCTATTATGTAGCAATATTTTTCCAGGTCACAGATATTGTTAGAAAGTCTACAATCTGACTGTAAAATGTTTCATTTCCTATTTACTGATCTGAATACCAAAATCTCTTTGAATGTGTGATATCTTCCACGTAATCAGTCCACTATGAGTCTCATTTTTCTCACCTATAAAATGAGGCCAAAGCTAGCACTATTAAATGCAGTAGGCTGAAGGCAAAAACAAACAAACAAACCTTGCACTAGTTTTAATTATAGCTAGCACTTATTGAATATTTATTAAGTATCAGAAATAAGGTTAAACGCATGCACCTATAGTCAACTAATTTATGACAAAGGAGGCAAGACTATACAATGGAGAAAACACAGTCTCTTCAGTAAGTTGTGCTGGGAAAACTGGACAGCTACATGTAAAAGAATGAAATTAGAAAACTCCCTGACACCGTACACAAAAATAAACTCAAAACGGATTAAAGACCTAAATGTAAGACCGGACACTATAAAACTCTTAGAGGAAAACATAGGAAGAACACTCTGACATAAATCACAGCAAGATTTTTTTTGATCCACCTCGCAGAGTAATGGAAATAAAACCAAAAATAAACAAATGGGACCTAATGAAACTTAAAAGATTTTTCACAGCAAAGGAAACTACAAACAAGATGAAAAGACAACCCTCAGAATGGGAGAAAATATTTGCAAATGAATCAATGGTCAGAGGATTAATCTCCAAAATATATAAACAGCTCATGCAGCTCAATATTAAAAAAAAAAACAACCCAATCCAAAAATGGGCAGAAGGCCTAAATAGACATTTCTCCAAAGAAGACATACAGATGGCCAAGAAGCACATGAAAAGCTGCTCAACATCACTAATTATGAGAGAAATGGAAATCAAAACTACAATGAGGTATCACCTTACACCAGTTAGAATGGGCATCATCAGAAAATCTACAAACAACAAATGCTGGAGAGAGTGTACAGAAAAGGGAACCCTCTCACACTGTTGGTGGGAATGTAAACTGATACAGCCACTATGGAGAACAGTACTGAGCTTCCTTAAACAACTAAAAATAGGAGGGGAATCGGGAAGATGGTGGAAGAGTAAGACGCAGAGATCACCTTCCTCCACACATATACACCAGAAATACATCTACACGTGGAACAACTCCTACAGAACACCTACTAAACGCTGGCAGAGGACCTTAGACCTCCCAAAAGGCAAGAAACTCCCCACGTACCTGGGTAGGGCAAAAGAAAAAAGAATAAACAGAGACAAAACAATAGGGACGGGACCTGCACCAGTGGGAGGGAGCTGTGAAGGAGGAAAGGTTTCCACACACTAGGAAGCCCCTTCGCGGGCGGAGACTGTGGGTGGTGGAGGGGGAAAGCTTCGGAGCTGCGGAGGAGAGCGCAGCAACAGGGGTGCGTAGGGCAAAGCAGAGAGATTCCCACACAGAGGATCAGGGCCGACCGGCACTCACCAGCCCGAGAGGCTTGTCTGCTCACCTGCCGGGGCGGGCAGGGCTGGGGCCTGAGGCTCGGCTTCTGTCGGAGCACAGGGAGAAGACGGGTTGGTGGGGTGAACACAGCCTGCAGGGGGTTAGTGAACCACAGCTAGCCGGGAGGTAGTCCCGGGAAAAGTCTGGACCTGCCGAAGAGGGAAGAGACATTTTCTTCCCTCTTTGTTTCCTGGTGCGCAAGGAGAGGGGATTAAGAGCACTGCTTAAAGGAGCTCCAGAGATGGGCGCGAGCCGCGGCTAACAGCGCGGACCACAGAGACGGGCATGAGACGCTAAGGCTGCTGCTGCCGCCACCAAGAAGCCTGTCTACGAGCGCAGGTCACTATCCACACATCCCTTCCGGGGAGACTGCAGCCCGCCACTGCCAGGGTCCCGGGATCCAGGGACAACTTCCCCAGGAGAACGCACAGCGTGCCTCAGGCTGGTGCAACATCCCACCAGCCTCTGCCGCCGCAGGCTCGCCCCGCATCCGCAACCTTACTTCCCTCTGGCCTGAGTGAGCCAGAGTCCCGAAGCAGCTGCTCCTTTAACCCTGTCCTGTCTGAGCGAAGAACAAAACGCCCTCCGGCGACCTACACGCAGAGGCAGGACCAAATCCAAAGCTGAGCGCCGGGAGCTGTGCGAACAAAGAAGAGAAAGGGAAACCTCTTCCAGCAGCCTCAGAAGCAGCGGATTAAAGCTCCACAATCAACTTGATGTACCTTCCATCGGTGGAATACCTGAATAGACAACAAATCATCCCAAATTGAGGAGGTGGACTTTGAGAGCAAAATTTATTATTTTATCCCCTTTTCCTCTTTTTGCAAGTGTGTATGTGTATGCTTCTGTGTGAGATTTTGTCCGTATAGGTTTGCTTTCACTATTTGTCCAAGGGTTCTATCCATCCATTTTTTTATCTTAAAAAATTTTTTTCTTAATAATTATTTTTATAATAATTATTATTAATGATTATTATTTAAAAGTTATTATTTAATAACTTTTTTATTTTATCTTATTTTATTTTATTTCTTTCCTTCCTTCCTTCCTTCCTTCCTTCCTTCTTTCTTTCTTTCTTTCTTTCCTTCTTCTTTCTTTCTTTCTTTCTTTCTTTGTACTTTTTCTCCCTTTTATTCTGAGTCGTGTGGATGAAAGGCTCTTGGTGCTGCATCCAAGAGTCAGTGCTGTGCCTCTGAGGTGGGAGAGCCAACTTCAGGACACTGGTCCACAAGAGACCTCCCAGCTCCACATAATATCAAACGGCAAAAATCTCCCAAAGATCTCCATCTCAACACCAGCACCCAGCTTCACTCAACGACCAGCAAGCTACAGTGCTGGACAACCTATGACAAACAACTAGCAAGACAGGAACACAACAACACCCATTAGCAGAGAGGCTGCCTAAAATCATAATAAGTCCACAGACACCCCAAAACACACCACCAGACGTGGACCTGCCCACCAGAAAGACAAGATCCAGCCTCATCCACCAGAACACAGGCACTAGTCCCCTCCACCAGGAAGCCTACACAACCCACTGAACCAACCTTAGCCACTGGGGACAGAAACCAAAAACAACAGGAACTACGAACCTGCAGCCTGAAAATAGGAGACCCCAAACACAGTAAGATAAGCAAAATGAGAACAGAAAAACACACAGTAGATGAAAGAGCAAAATAAAAACCCACCAGACTTAACAAATGAAGAGGAAATAGGCAGTCTACCTGAAAAAGAATTCAGAAAAATGATAGTAAAGATGATCCAAAATCTTGGAAATAGAATAGAGAAAATGCAAGAAACATTTAACAAGGACCTAGAAGAACTAAAGATGAAACAAGCAATGATGAACAACACAATAAATGAAATTAAAAATACTCTAGATGGGATCAATAGCAGAAAGATTGAGGCAGAAGAACAGAGAAGTGACCTGGAAGATAAAATAGTGGAAATAACTACTGCAGAGCAGAATAAAGAAAAAAGAATGAAAAGAACTGAGGACAGTCTCAGAGACTTCTGGGACAACATTAAACACACCAGCATTCGAATTATATGGGTTCCAGAAGAAGAAGAGAAAAACAAAGGAACTGAGAAAATATTTCAAGAGTTTATAGTTGAAAACTTCCCTAATATGGGAAAGGAAATTGTTAATCAAGTCCAGGAAGCACAGAGTGTCCCATACAGGATAAATCCAGGGAGAAACACACCAAGACACATATTAATCAAACTCTCAAAAATTAAATACAAAGAAAAAATATTTAAAGCAGCAAGTGAAAAACAACAAATAACACACAGGGGAATCCCCATAAGGTTAACAGCTGATTTTTCAGCAGAAACTCTGCAAGCCAGAAGGAAGTGGCAGGACATATTTAAAGTGATGAGGGAGAAAAACCTACAACCAAGATTACTCTACCCAGCAAGGACCTCATTCAGATTTGATGGAGAAATTAAAAGCTTTATAGACAAGCAAAAGCTGAGAGAGTTCAGCACCACCAAACCACCTTTACAACAAATGCTAAAGAAACTTCTCTAGGCAATAAACAAAAGAGAAGGAAAAGACCTGCAATAACAAACCCAAAACAATTAAGAAAATGTGAATAGGGACATACATATTGATAATTACCTTAAATGTAAATGGATTAAATGCTCCCACCTAAAGATACAGACTGGCTGAATGGATACAAAAACAAGACCCATATGTATGCTCTCTACAAGAGACCCACTTCAGACTTAGAGACACGTAAAGACTGAAAGTAAGGGGATGGAAAAAGATATTCCATGCAAATAGAAACCAAAAGAAAGCTGGAGTAGCAATTCTCATATCAGAAAAAATAAACTTTAAAACAAAGACTATTACAAGAGACAAAGAAGGACACTACACAATGAACGAGGGATTTATCTAAGAAGAAGATATAACAATTGTAAATATGTATGCACCCAATATAGGAGCACCTCAATACATAAGGCATATACTAACAGCCATAAAAGGGGAAACCGACAGTAACATATTCATTGTAGGGGATTTTAACACCCCATTTTCACCAATGGACAGATCATCCAAAATGAAAATAAATAAGGAAACACAAGCTTTAAATGATACATTAAACAAGATGGACTTAATTGATATTTATAGGACAGTCCATCCAAAAACAACAGAATACACATTTTTCTCAAGTGCTCATAGAACTTTCTCCAGGATAGATCATATCTTGGGTCACAAATCAAGCCTTGGTAAATTTAAGAAAACTGAAATTGTATCAAGTATCTTTTCTGACCACAATGCTATGAGACTAGATATCAATTACAGGAAAAGATCTGTAAAAAATACAAACACATGGAGGCTAAACAATACACTACTTAATAACGAAGTGATCACTGAAGAAATCAAAGAGGAAATTTAAAAATACCTAGAAACAAACGAAAAGGGAGACACAATGACACAAAACCCATGGGATGCAGCAAAAGCAGTTCTAAGAGGGAAGTTTATAGCAATACAATCTTACCTTAAGAATCAGGAAACATCTCAAATAAACAACCTAACCTTGCACCTAAAGCAATCAGAGAAAGAAGAAAAAAAAAAAAACCCACAAAGTTAGCAGAAGGAAAGAAATTGTAAAAATCAGATCAGAAATAAATGAAAAAGAAATGAAGGAAACGATAGCAAAGATCAATAAAACTGAAAGCTGGTTCTTTGAGAAAATAAACAAAATTTATAAACCATTGGCCAGACTCATCAAGAAAAAAAGGGAGAAGACTCAAATCAATAGAATTAGAAATGAAAAAAGAGTAGTAACAACTGACACTGCAGAAACACAAAAGATCATGAGAGATGACTACAAGCAACTCTATGCCAATATAATGGACAACCTGGAAGAAATGGACAAATTCTTAGAAATGCACAACCTGCCAAGACTGAATCAGGAAGAAACAGAAAATATGAACAGACCAATCACAAGCACTGAAATTGAAACTGTGATTAAAAGTCTTCCAACAAACAAAAGCCCAGCACCAGGTGACTTCACAGGTGAATTCTATCAAACATTTAGAGAAGAGCTAACACCTATCCTCAAACTCTTCCAAAGTATAGCAGAGGAAGGAACACTCCCAAACTTATTCTACAAGGCCATCACCACCCTGATACCAAAACCAGACAAGGATGTCACAAAGAAAGAAAACTACAGGCCAATATCACTGATGAACATAGATGCAAAAGTCCTCGACATAATACTAGCAAACAGAGTCCAACAGCACATTAAAAGGATCATACACCAAGATGAAGTGGGGTTTATTCCAGGAATGCAAGGATTCTTCAATATACGCAAATCAATCAACATGATACACCATATTAACAAATTGAAGGAGGAAAATCATCTGATCATCTCAATAGATGCAGAGAAAGCTTTTGACAAAATTCAACACCCATTTATGATAAAAAAACCCTGCAGAAAGTAGGCATAGAGGGAACTTTCCTCAACATAATAAAGGCCATATATGACAAACCCACAGCCAACATCATCCTCAATGGTGAAAAACTGAAACCATTTCCACTAAGATCAGGAACAAGACAAGGTTGCCCACTCTCACCACTATTATTCAAAATAGTTTTGGAAGTTTTAGCCACAGCAATCAGAGAAGAAAAGGAAATAAACGGAATCCAAATCAGAAAAGAAGAAGTAAAGCTGTCAGCGTTGGCAGATGACATGATACTATACATAGAGAATCCTAAAGATGCTACCAGAAAACTACTAGAGCTAATCAATGAATTTGGTAGAGTAGCAGGATACAAAATTAATGCACAGGAATCTCTGGCATTCCTATAGACTAATGATGAAAAATCTGAAAGTGAAATCAAGAAAACACTCCCATTTACCATTGCAACAAAAAGAATAAAATATCTAGGAATAAACCTACCTAAGGTGACAAAAGACCTGTATGTAGAAAATTATAAGACTCTGATGAAAGAAATTAAAGATGATACAATTGATGGAGAGATATACCATGTTCTTGGATTGGAAGAATCAACATTGTGAAAATGACTCTACTACCCAAAGCAATCTACAGATTCAATGCAATCCTTATCAAACTACCACTGGCATTTTTCACAGAACTAGAACAAAAAAATTCACAATTTGAATGGAACCAAAAAAGACCCCGAATAGCCAAAGCAAACTTGAGAATGAAAAACAGAGCTGGAGGAATCAGGCTCCCTGACTTCAGATTATACTACGAAGCTACAGTAATCAAGACAATATGGTACTGGCACAAAAACAGAAAGATAGATCAATGGAACAGGATAGAAAGCCCAGAGATAAACCCACGCACATATGGTCACCTTATCTTTGATAAAGGAGGCAGGAATGTACAGTGAAGAAAGGACAGCCTCTTCAATAAGTGGTGCTGGGAAAAATGGACAGGTACATGTAAAAGTATGAGATTTGACCACTCTCTAACACCATACACAAAAGTAAGCTCAAAATGGATTAAAGACCTAAGTGTAAGGCCAGAAACTATCAAACTCTTAGAGGAAAACATAGGCAGAAAACTCTATGACATAAATCACAGTAAGATCCTTTTTGACCCACCTCCTAGAGAAATGGAATTAAAAACCAAAACAAACAAATGGGACCTAATGAAACTTCAAACCTTTTGCACAGCAAAGGAAACCATAAACAAGACCAAAAAACAACCCTCAGAATGGGAGAACATATTTGCAAATGAAGCAACTGACAAAGGATTAATCTGCAAAATTTACAAGCAGCTCATGCAGCTCAATAACAAAAAAGCAAACAACCCAATCCAAAAATGGGCAGGTGACCTTAATAGACATTTCTCCAAGGAAGATATACAGAATGCCATCAAACACATGAAAGAATGCTCAACATCAGTAATCATTAGAGAAATGCAAATCAAAACTACAATGAGATATCATCTCACACTAGTCAGAATGACCATCATCAAAAAATCTAGAAACAATAAATGCTGGAGAGGGTGTGGAGAAAAGGGAACACTCTTGCACTGCTGGTGGGAATGTGAATTGGTACAGCCACTATGGAGAACAGTATGGATGTTCCTTAAAAAACTACAAATAGAACTACTATATGACACAGCAATGCCACTACTGGGCATATACCCTGAGAAAACCATAATTCAAAAAGAGTCATGTACCAAAATGTTCATTGCAGCTCTATTTACAATAGCCCGGAGATGGAAACAACCTAAGTGTCCATCATCAGATGAATGGATAAAGAAGATGTGGTACATATATACAATGGAATATTACTCAGCCATAAAAAGAAACGAAATTGAGCTATTTGTAATGAGGTGGATGGACCTAGAGTCTGTCATACAGAGTGAAGTAAGTCAGAAAGAGAAAGACAAATACCATATGCTAACACATATGTATGGAATTTAAGAAAAAAAAACGTCATGAAGAACCTAGGGGTAAGACAGGAATAAAGGCACAGACCCACTAGAGAATGGACTTGAGGATATGGGGAGGGGGAAGGGTAAGCTGTGACAAAGCGAGAGAGTGGCATGGACATATATACACTATCAAAGATAAAATAGCTAGTGGGAAGCAGCTGCATAGCACAGGGAGATCATCTCGGTGCTTTGTGACCACCTAGAGGGGTGGGTAGGGAGGGTGGGAGGGAGGGAGACGCACGAGGGAAGAGATATGAGAACATATGTATATGTATAACTGATTCACTTTGTTATAACGTAGAAACTAACACACCATTGTAAAGCAATTATACTTCAATAAAGATGTAAAAAAAATAAAAAAGTAAAAAAAAATAAAAAAAGAATTACCATATGACCCAGCAATCCCAGTACTGGGCATATACCCAGAGAAAACCATAATTCAAAAACACACATGCATCACAATGTTCATTGCAGCACTATTTACAATAGCCAGGTCATGGAAGCAACCTAAATGTCCACTGACAGATGAATGTATAAAGAAGATGTGGTACATATATAGAATGGAATATGCTCAGTCGTAAAAAGGAATGAAATTGGGTCATTTATAGAGACATGGATGGATCTAGAGACTGTCATGCAGAGTGAAGTAAGTCAGAAAGAGGAAAACAAATATCATATACTAACACATATATGTGGAATCTAGAAAAATGGTACAGATGAACCGGTTTGCAAGGCAGAAATAGAGACACAGATGTAGAGAACAAATGTATGGACACCAAGGGGTGAACGTGGTGGTGGGGGGTGGTGGTGGGATGAATTGGGAGATTGGGATTGACATATATACACTAATGTGTATGAAATAGATAACTAATAAGAATCTACTATATAAAAAATGAATAAATAAAATAAAGTTTTAAAAAAAGAAATAAGGTTAAAGAATTTGTAAGGATTATTTCATTGAATTCTAATCACAAATATTTTAGTTAGGAATCGCATTTTACAGGTGAAAATACTGTTACATCAGAAAGTTTTGTATTTTCCCAAATTAAAAGAGTCACTAAAAGATAAAGCCAGCATTTAATCCTATACAGTCCAATTTGAGTTTTTTGTTTTAACCCCTCACTATAGCTTTAACAAAGGTCTGGTTCTCAATGTGTAATATGCACCCAGTCAGCCTGGTAGTCATTTCTTGTGTTTTCTTTACCTCTTGGTGTGGAGTTTTTAATTTTATTTCTTTATTTAATCCATTATTAAATGATAGTTGACTTGATGGAAAAATAACATTACTGGTACCTTTTACATGGAAAATAATAGTCACTCTTGTGGCAGTTCTGCTTCATCTATTGATGGAAAATACTTCAAACTGGACATTCACAAATGTTACAGTCCTTAATAAACAATCAGAAGATAATTTTACTGAGTTTAACTGAGCATCTGGTTTTGCTTGATGTTATAAATATTTTGCCTTTTTTCCTTTACTGGTTTTGATGGTTAATTTTATGTGCAATTTGGCTAGGCAATGTTGCTTAGTATTTTGGTAAAACACTAGTCTAGATGTTTCTGTGAAACAATTTTGTAGATGGATTAGCATTTACAATTGTATGACTTTAAGTAAAGCGGATTATCCTCCATACCGTGGATGGGCCTCAGTAAATTTAGAGCCTAAAGAGCAAAAACTGAAGTTTCCCAGGGAAGAAGGAATTCTGCCTTAAATTTATAACATAGAAATTCTGTTAATTTCACAGCACTGCTAGCCTGTCGTATGGATTTCGGACTTGCTAGAATTCACAATGTTGTGAGTCAATTCTTTAAAATAAATCTCTCTTTATCTCTCTATTTCTCCATCTCGCCATCTCTATCTCTATAACTCTATATATCTCTGTCTCTATCTCCATGTATCTGTCTGTCTATTGATATATCTATCAATAGATATATTGTTTCTGTTCCTTAGGGGAATTCTGTAGGTACTATTATGTAAGAACACTTCATATACAAAACTTCATATACAAAATAATAATAGTAATAATAAATCAAGTCAAACAATAGACCAAGGTTTCCTTGATAGGCAAAATAATAAAATAAATAAATAATAAAAGAAAAAAATGAATGGAAAGTACTCAGCTTTTCTATATCTGACTTATGTTACATAATGTTATATAAGATTTTGGGTTTTTTTCTTCATTCTTTGCGTGTAGTTTCAGGGACATCTGATCAAAAGCACACTAGCTCTGTGGCTTTCAATTATCACTCTTCATTTCTGAACCATATTTTTCTTACCTTTATAATGAGGGAGGCTGCCCTGCATGGCTCCAAAGACTCTGATCTTACTCTCTGATCAGGCACATGAAAAAAAAAAATCATTTTGTATCTATCCTTGCTACTAGCAAAGAATATATATAAATACTTACTTTGTGGATATTTGAAAAAATATATTTACTTCCTTAGAAAAATAATCACTTTAGAGGAAACAAATTTCTCTTTGAACTCAAGCCAGAAATATTTTAAAGATCATATAAAAAATATGAACTCATACTTCTCACTCCAGATTTTTCTGTTTTTATCCTAGTGAGTTTTGTTATTTGAATTGAAACGATGAGAAGTTATTTCAGAAATCCTCATTCACACTTATTCAACATCAAGGAAGATAAATGCAAAGGAATTAGTCAGAATTAGTCCTTTATTACATTTCTAATTGATAATCAAATTCCAGTGCAATGTTCTTAGAAGTTCCAACTTTTTCCCCTTTAAATCTTTATTCTTTTAAACATTATTATTAAGATTTTAATCAGCAGATATAATATTTGGAGGAAAAAACCTTAAATATTATTAATATTACCATAAAAACTAATAATCCATTTATGACATCAAAGATTCACATAGTATTATCACAAATTAAGTGAGGAAAAATAGGGCTACATGTTTAAAAATCAACATTATATTTTGAACTTGCTTTTTAATGGTCATTATATTTAATGATCTATCATTTCATTATAAACCCAATAAGTGAGATGTATATAATTCATTTTAATCATCCCTGAATTGAACCTTAGTAAACTGGTTAAATCTATTTTCCTTATAGATGCAGAACATTTTCTTCCCCTTGAGAAACATTGTTTAAAAATTAAATTTAAAAAGACCAAAAATCAATGTTTCTTATGATACCTTAATTATTTTTTGGAGATTTTAAAGCACAAATAGAGAATTAAAAAAAAAAAACTTGACTAATTTGCTAAATGAAGTGAACTTATTATAAAACACAAATGAGAGAGAAAAATACAAATAGTGGGAATGTAAATTGGTACAGCCACTATGGAGAACAGTATGGAAGTTCCTTAAAAAACTAAAAATACAATTATCATATGATCCAGCAATCCCACTCCTGAGCATATATCCAGAGAAGACTGTAATTTGAAAAGATATATGCAACCCAATGTTCACTGCAGCACTATTTACAACAGCCAAGACCTGGAAGCAACCTAAATGTCCACTGACAGATGAATGGATAAAGAAGATGTTATATATATATATATATATATATATATATATATATATATATATATATACACATATATATATATATATATACACATATATATATGTATATATATATGTATATACACACACACACACACACACACAATGGAATATTACTCAGCTATAAAAAAGAATGAAATAATGTCATTTGCAGCAACATAGATGAACATAGAGCTTATCATACCAAGTGAAGTAAGCAAAGACAAATATCATATGACATTGCTTATTGTTTATATGTGGAATCTAAAAAAAAAATGATATAAATGAACTTATTTACAAAACAGAAATAGACCCACAGACATAGAAAACAAACTTATGGTTACCAAAGGGGAAAGGGCGGAGAGGGACAATTTAGGAGCTTGAGATTAACATATACACACTACTATATATAAAATAGATAACCAACAAGGACCTACTATATATCACAGGGAACTATACTCAATATTTTTTAATAACCTATAAGGGAAAAGAATCTGAAAAACAATATATATATATTCAGTTTTATACATATGTATAAAACTGAATCATTTTTCTGTACACCTGAAACTAACACAACATTTTAAATCAACTATACTTCAATTTAAAAAAAAAGTACAAATGAGAATTAGCTGTTCCTTTCCAGAAAGGCCCTCTGTATGCATACTTTGGCCTATAGGCATGTAACAAACAACTGTGTTTTTATGGTTTGAGAAGATATAAGTTCAGTGAAAGCTTGCAGTTACATTGTCATAAAAAATTAAAAATAAACTAACTGCTGAGAACCATAAAGAAACATTCTGTTTTTTTGGCAGAAGTGTGCATTTGAACAAAAGAGAAATATTTTAAAGTCTTACCTTTTGAAATAAAAACCTCTGTTGATAAGGGTATAGATTAATTGATTTTCATAGAAATATTGGAATGTCCATTTAGAATGCAAATGCATTTTCCTAAGATCCATTTTATAAAATGTAATTATCTCTTGCTCTAGATCTTCAGCTGTGTATTAAAGACCTATTTTCTAAATTATAAATGACTATTATAAATGATTCAATTTTATTTTTCTAAAGCCAATATTGCAAAAAATAAAAAAATAAGCTAGACAGAAATCTGTATTTTTAAAACATCATAAAACAAACTGACCAAACCCTTCACTGTACAAGTTTCAACATTTACTCCCAGTTAAGATGTTTCTATATCACAAACACACAATCTTCTCTAAATAACAACAATTTAATTCTACATGATTCTATATTTATGTCAGTTTACCTCCAAGATTTTTATCTGATATAGATTTTAAGGGACATATTTAATCCATAACCCATATGATGTGAAAAATTAATAACATGATACTATACTCAGGATTATTTCATTAAATAAATGCATGGGTAAATGTATTTTTTCTATAATTTTAACAACTACCTCAGCAGCCAGGACCTAATGGTTATCATTAGCAATCACGTTACTGTTTCTTATTACTCAATGCTCCTGTAAACTGTCCTTTTTGTAGTTATTTTGGTTTATTTTCCTGATGCTCGGAAATAACTCCCTTTACACTCAAACACATTTCATGAGTTAGTGCTTTTAAGTGAAGACATCTTTATTTTCAAATTTACATTCTGGATTATAACTCTTCTTTACTCTGTTCAGTAAATTGTCTCATCCTTTCTATTCTATCTCTGAAATATCTCCAATTTGTTTGTCTTTTACCATCTTCACAGCACCACTGAAATTTAGGATCTTAAATTTCTGGCTTAAATTTCTGGGGTACATTCCTCCTTGATTTCCCTGCCTCTGGAATATTTACTTTTCTACTTTTCCCCAAAACTAAAAATTATCTTCATAACATGTGCTTGTAACCATTTAGTCTCTATGTAAAGACAACAAAATAGCTATCAATCATTGTATGAGAAAGTATTATCAAATTACCTTTCCCTCCTAACTTTTTTTTACGCGCAGGCTCAGCGGCCATGGCTCACGGGCCCAGCCGTTCCGCGGCATGTGGGATCTTGCCGGACCGGGGCACGAACCCGTGTCCCCTGCATCGGCAGACGGACTCTCAACCACTGCGCCACCAGGGAAGCCCCCCTCCTAACTTTTGAAGATACATTTTTCTGAAGATGCACCTAGTCCACTAAATTTTATATCAAGCCCTTTCTCTCCCCGATGTGTTTTATCATCCTCTACCCTGTAGCTCAAGTTCATGGTTTCTGATTCTAGTTTTATCATATTTAATATATTCTTATGTAATAAAATTTCAAATTATATATTTATTTTATCCCTTTACTTAAACTGCATATTATCATTTACATAGAAAGAGTTTGTAGCCAGAGAGACATGGGTGTAGATTTGACCTCATAATTTTCTATTTTAACTTTGCTGTGCCTCAAATTTATCAACTTTAAAATGATTACTTCAATAACTATAGATTTGGTGAGGATTATTAGTACATTAAAGAAGATGTATAAATAATAATCACCATTATTATAATTATTCCAATGTAGGACATCTTCCTTTATTTTAACTACAAAATCTAGTGGCTATTGTCAGATGAGTACATGAACAAGTGAGACTGATTTGATATAATAATAAAGATTTTAGTTTTATTAAAAACACGGTGCAAGATTCATAATAAAATAGATGTATTAGTAAACCCCAAATGGTAGTAGGCATTGTATTCATTAATTTAAAAAAATGATCTTGTTTCAAATAAAGCTTTACCACCTACAAGCTGTTTTAAGTTTGGTATTTAATCATTCTTATTTCAATTTCCTCATCTGGTAATCTGTGTATTTACATCAATAATCATATTTTGGAGCTATAGCTTTCAGATTACATGAAATAATTTTATTTAGAATGCATAATGCTGTGTCTGGCACATACCAAGCACTCAGAAAAATTAGGCTCCCTCATCTTGACTGAAGCCTTTGGCTAAGCAACGCAGGTCTCCTCTTCCCAGGCAGTGAGGCAGAGCTCATTTCTTTCAGTCCCATATTTACTGAGCTTTGCTGCATGACTTGCATAGACCAATGACATATCAGCACATCTGATACAAGGAGAGATAAGCACTGTATACTGGGGCTTGTCCTCTTTTTGTGTTGTGATCATCACGTAAAGCAGTCTTGGCAAACCTGTGGGAGAGGCTCATTCCATACTAACTTCCAGATATGTGAGTGAAGCCATCTTGAACTTCCAGCCTCTGCCAAGCCACATATAAGTATAGTTGAAAAAGTGACCACAGATGAGACCAAACAGAGCCCAGCCCAAAATACCAATCCAGAAAATTATGAGCAAGTAAATAAGAGTAATCTTAAATCACTGTTTCAATGAGGTTTGATGCATAGCAATATAAAATTGATATATTCTCTATCACATTGCTTAGTTTTGTTTTTTTCATAACAATGACTATTGGAAATGCCAAGTGTATTAATGTGTTTATTTATTTACTTTGTTTATTGACTGAGTCTCCTCAGTATAATAAAAAGCTCTGTAATATGAGAAGACTTGTCGATTTGGTTCACTATTGTATCCCCATGGCTTAGAATATTTGGGGGCCCATATTAGATATTCTATATATATATATATTATATATATATATATATATTTTTTTTTTTTTTTTTTTTTTGCGGTACGCGGCCTCTCACTGTTGTGCCCTCTCCCGTTGCAGAGCACAGGCTCCGGACGTGCAGGCTCAGCGGCCATGGCTCACGGGCCTAGCCGCTCCGCGGCATGTGGGATCTTCCAGGACGGGGGCACGAACCCGTGTCCCCTGAATCGGCAGGCGGACTCTCAACCACTGAGCTAGCAGGGAAGCCTTCAAATAATATTTTAACTTATTTTGAATGAATAGATGAATATATAAGTGCCTTTATTCCAAAGGAGTCCTAGTAATTTATATCCATGGAGTAGAATTTCCACTGACATATTCTGCTATCCCTCTACTTCAGTGAATATCAAAAATATAGAAGAGGCATGATATTCAACAACTCAGAGTTATAAATTTTTTTAACTTAACATTAAATATAATAATATATATTACATGATCTGGTATATAGCATATATAACTATAAGGATATGAAATATACTGATTCAACAAATGACATAAGAAAAGTGAACAAGCTACCAAATAATATTTTAAAGCCCTTTAATTCGTTTATGGTAGGGTAAGATAGAGGAGAAACCTGAATATACTTTTCCTACTGAATTCTGTGGCTAAATCTCTGATTGAGCTTTTGCCTGGCTCTACATCCCAGGATTATCAAGGTCGTTACAAGGGTCTTTGCAAAGTCCCAGTAAATAGGACCATTCTAAATTACCTGAGCTTTGATTAAGTTAAAAAAATAAGACTAAGTTGTAACAGGTAGACACCAAATTATCAAGTTACTGATAAAGGCTCTGTTTGAGGATTTAACTTTCCTGTGAGCAAAAAGGATTTGCTCTATACAAAAATATTGCCAGAATTGTGTACATCCACACTACACACCCAGCACACACACAAACATACATATGAACACACATGCACACACCACATTCAGGTGATTAGCCGAGTAAGATTTGTGGTCTGAAATAAGAGAAGAGAACCCCTCCTCCCAGCAGTTAGTTACTCCCACTAGAAAAAATGAAGAAACTGAGCAAAGCATGTTCAATTTATTCCCTTAAATAGGGAATCAGATGTCATTCAAAATACTCCAGGCAGAAAGGGGCAGAGAGAGAACAGTCACCTCAAACTATTTGATCTCACCTCCTACATTTAAAAAAAAAAAATCAGTCATAAGGAGAAGACAGCCCCTTCACACTATTCAGTTATTTTCCTTTGGGTATATTTAGTTTACTGTCAGATAGAAATGGGGTGATGCCAACTATCTATGACAATAATTTTATTCCTCCCTTCATAAGTGCATTCATTGAACTAAATCAAAGCCCTCTTTGCACCCAAGCCTGAAAATTCACCCATTAGTTCATTACTCAATACACACTCTCTCCTTTAATCAAATTTTTAAGGCAAAATCATATGTCAAATATCAAATGCCATTGCATGTGCAAGTCCAGTAATGTTAATTTTTGAAGGAATTAAAGTCCAAAATAAAAAGTACTTGACCCATGCCAATTATATTACAAATCAATTAAATTATAAAATTCATTCTCACGTATTCACTTATTGTCTTGAGTCTGAGCTAGAGGAGCTCTTGATGCATGAGTAGAGTGTTCTAACCTTAATTGCTGAACAATCTTTTTACGTGTCTAGAATCCATGACTTAACCTGTGTACATAAACTTAATTGGGAGAAATCTCTCAGCAAATTTTGTTTTTATGCATTTACCAGATTTTGCGGGGCCGGGGAAGGGAGGTGTCTGTTTATTCTGGGTATTTTTTGCTAAGAATATGGTATTGGGTGCACTACTGATTTTTTTCAAAATTTAAAAATTTGAAATGCTGGAAGTCCCAATCACCTATTCTGTATTAAAATCTTTATATGGTCTTTTTTTGAGCTTTTGAATTTTGCATTTCAATGGGCCCTGCCTGGTGAATATGACCACCATGTCTTGTGTGCTGACATTTCGAGTCCTGTGCCACAGTTTCTTCATAGTATTTTATAATTTTACATATACATCAGCAATTTATGAGAGTGCCTATGTCCACATGGCTTTCCTAATAGAGTAGGTATCACACATTGGATTTAATAAAATAATTTATTAGACATGATCATTTTGAAGTTGTATTTCTTTTACGAGTAAGATTAAAGATATTTTATATATTAAAGGGCCTTTTGTATTTCTACTTTCCATGAAATGCCTGATGATAGTTTTTGTTTAATTATTATCAGACTTTTTCTTTTCAGATTTTATAAGCACTTTCAGTTATGGAACTTAGCCCTTTGTGATTTAAAGTGCAAATATTTTTGCCCCTGTTTTCATTTACTTCGTTATTCTTGTTATTATTATTATCAAAGGGGTTCTAAAAATATTTTTATTAGGATATCATTTACATACAATTAAATTAACACTTTTTAGTGAAAAATTCTATAAATTTTGATAAATTCATACAGACATATAACTACCACAATCAAGGTAGAAAAGAGTTTTATCTCTCCTTGCATGGGCAGTTTAAGGTGTCTCACACAATTTAGGTAGGATTTCATAAGTAGAATACTATTATATGATTTTAAAATTACTAAGGTCAAAATATCCTCTCTACATTCTAAAATCTGAGATCAAATGCCACAGCTTGGCCTGTCAGTATCACTAAGTTTTATTGTTCTCCACAAATAGCACCTTTTTTCTTTGTTTCTCCTATTCTTAACCCATGAACTAGAAAATGTGTTGTTTTGGGGGAGTATCACCTTTCAGCAGTCTTGTTGCCCCATGGTGGTATACTGTCACTGTCACATGTACAACTCTGTATTAGTCTTTAATTCTGAAATCTCTCACAACTATGACCTTTGTGACAATAAAGGGATAAAAAATATTAGACTCTTGTGTCTCTTTTCTTCTTATTTCACATGCACATTCTCTCCAGTACTGACTTATTAGCCCTTCATTTGTGAAAGGTCAGTCAGGAAAAATACTTCATCTCAGGTGGTACTTGAGTGACTGGGCTTTTTTTTTTTTTTTTTTTGTGATCGGCCAAGAAAGAAGATGATTTAAGTATGCATTTAGTGAATTTATTTAGAAATTTTGAAACAAATTTCATGAACTGTTAGGGTTTTCCCAGTTGTCCCAGTGAAAGTTTGTCTTCTAGAACTATTCTTACCTGCCAATAGGTCCACTTACCCAGTGCTGTGAGACAAAGTTGCAGGTCAGTAGTCAAAAAGCCACAGCAAAATGTTCAGTTGTAACAGACATCGGAAAAATATAAGTAGTAGAGGAGAAGCAGTTTGCATTGTCAGGATCCAGAAGTTAGTCTGTTGAAAATTATAATAGAAGTGTCAGGTGGTCAATAAAAATAGCATTCTACTTCTCAAGATTTTATGGTATTTATGGGTTTCAGAACATATTTCAAATCTAATTTATGGTGATTTATTTCTCATTCCAAATTAATCATTCCCTTATGTAAATAATTTTCTATTTAAATGTTGTATTCATTTCTGAAAGGAGGGTCCCCAAAATATAATCCTTGTGCTCCCCAGATCTGGATATCCCCTTGCTATAGTCTGAATGTTTGTGTCTAGCCAAAAATCTTATGTGGAAATCATCACCCATTTACAGATCAGAAAACAGAGAATGGAGACTTCAATCAATCTCTAGATCAAGTTCGCATGGTTAGTTGAGGTCTAGTGTCTTTGTACTTAGCCATTTTATTATCCTGAGAATTTGTATTTAATCTCAAATATAAAAACTATGATTCCAAGTTGTCAATTTACTATTTCATGGCCTTTATGTTTGAATTATACATCTAAAATGCCCTTTCTTCTTTTCCTCTTATTCTTTTACCAATATCTTCTCAAAAATACAATGAATAATGTATGTAGAAATGTTCTATTGAATAATGCCTTGTCAAAATTTTGTCTTGAAAATACCTCATATATCACTTACTATAATGGAAGACACAAGAAAGAGAAAAGATCTTAGCATGTGCATAACCTTAGAAAATATGATAACAAATATGGGTCCAGATTTTGAAGCAATTGGCAGGTCAGGATACCCACTAGGAAATAAATATTTTATTCTAGCAACAGAATGGATTCAGGGGATTTAGTTCCTTCACACATCTTGTCAGAAGGTAATAAGATGTAATGCTTTATAAATTATAAAACAAGCACTGGTTTCAGAATGACATGAGTCTTGAAATGCTTTTGTGGCATGTACATAGTCACGAATAGCCCTTTGCCATCACTTGTTAATCAGAACTGAGGTGTAGTCAGATCAGTTTAGTGTGTGGTAAGCTACAGTTGAAACTCTTTTATTGCCCTCCTTCTTAATAGACAATATCCACTCCAGTACATCTCAATAATACCAAGAACAGGGTTAATATATTTGACCCATATTAGAATCATCTCTTGTTGAGTCTACATATCCTCTGATCCATTAAGACCTAAATTAATATTGAAAATGCAAAGCAAGATGAAACTATAAAAAATGCTGATGTCTTTTATCTCCAAAACCGCATGTTTGAAACAGTTCTCTGAAAAGGGTCTATGTAGTATATTCTAAACTTGATATTATTAATAAAGTCAGTAGCCAATGTCTTATTTGGCTCGACTAAGGAGATGAGTCAGTTATAATAATTTATTTTTGCATGACACATTGAGGACTGTAAGCTATTTCATAGATCATATTTTATTTATATCCATTTTAAATCTCTGATGTGCTATACATAGATTTGTTATCTCTATAATATCATGTTATAGTTTAGGAAACTGAAATTTGATGATGTTTAAAAATATGCCTATGGACTTATAGTTCATGGTAGGGAGGATTTCTCGATAGATAGATAGATAGATAGATAGATAGATATTACTTTGCAAAAAAAACAACTCATCAAGAATAGTTTGAATGGTGTTTGCCTTCACTGTTTGATACATTGTGGACACAGAGTGAGGAACTTTCCTATACCTTGGCTGATTTTCATACTTTTGCTAAATTTAGATCAGCTGCCAACCTTGATTTTTTGTGTTTCAATGTTGTAGAATATCTCCAAAAGTGTCTTTAATGTGAAGATTTTTTTCTGGTGTCACTTCCTCTGGGACATCTTTATCCTTTTCATTACAACTGCTTTCCTCATTTTTGTCTATAAGTTTGCCTTCAACAAGTTTCTCTGTATCCATGGAGTCCCTTGAATGACAACAGTGTCAACATTCCAATGATCAGTTACTTCCATAACTCCATTCACATTTGATTCAAATTTTACTACCAGAGCTGTCACTTTTTGCTTTTTGTGCACTTTCATTTTGGGGGGAGCCAGTGTCCTTTCTCTACTCATTTTTGTATAATATCATGTGGGTTTGTTGCTGAGTGACAATGAAGCAACACAACTAAATTCTTTATGTTTGTGTGTAAACTAAATAATAGCTGTGCAGACTTTGAAAGAAGTGATATGTCTGTCATTATGATGTATATCTGTTTTGACATAATGACTTTTGGACTGAATAGCTTGCAGCAAAACTTGTTCTTCATGGAATTACACAGTTAATATACTGTGGTAACAGAAATTTGAATCTTTTTGTTGGCAGATTGGTGATATTTAACTAAACCACTAAACTATGGTAATGGAGATCCACATGTATCAGGACCATGAAAACTGATTTCTGCCTGTATTAAGGTTTTGACATATCCTTCTGTACTTGTGCTCTACCCAAATGAACTTTTGATTCTGCATATATTCTCTTGACAAATTCCCAAAAGCATACATTATACCAAATTTCCCTATTTACTTTAAAAAAAATTGTATGAGAGAGCCCCCAAATCATCCATTTGTTAGGCAAGTGGTATCTAGTTTAATTTATATGAAAGAAAACATGGTTCACACTTACTGGTAAAACACAATCTATAAAATATTCAGTTGGTCAAGGAAAAAGCATGACCCTTTTTTTCTACAACCAATATATTTCAACACACTAAGGAGTAAAAATATCAGTTCCAGTCAAGTTAAACACACTGATTTCATTACTTTTAGTTACACTTAACATTGTTTACCTTATATTTTAAAATCTTGTATTTTAATTGATTTGGTTGTTAGGTAACACTGTGCTATAACAAGCATTTGAACTAATATCTCAAAATTAAATGCCTTTACACTCAGGCTCCTCTTCTGAAGGTGCAACTAATTTATTCCCTGAGGGGAAAAAAAAATTACTTCTTATCCTGGCTATGTTTCCAACATATATCCCTTCCCGATATAAAGGTGTAATAAATTAGTAAACCGAAACCTCCATTAAATGGAGTTGGGAGACTAGAAGCGGAGCTCTCACTCCCTGAGACTTGGCAGAGTCCGACAGGAAGAAAGACTCCTTCCTGGCAAGCCCTCAGTCAAGGAAAAGCCGTGGGCTGTTGTTTACTACAGCCCTCCCCAATTCATTTTCCTCCCTATAAAAGTGTCCTCCTGTTCCTTGCTGTGCAGGGACTTTCACAAGGCTCACCATGGTTACAGACACTGAACTGCAGTTCTCTGCTGATCCCAAATAAACCCATCTTTGCTGGAGAAATATATGGTAGTCTATTTGTTTCAGGTCAAGATACTGGTGTCTGTACGGTGACCGAGGAAGACCCCCAACGGCTCCAGGGCTGGTGAGCAAATAGGTGCAGTACCAACAATTGAGCCGATTGTCACTCATTGCTTTTTTGTCAGCCTGAAGTTTGAAGGTATGTATTTCTTTCTGGATCTGAGCTCATGTCCTCTTTGTGTCTGAAGTTTCCAGGTTTTATTCAGGATCTATTTTAACATTTCATCTTTCTGGTTGAGGCCATGTTTTGTATATGAGTACTCGTTTGGCACTTTGGCCTGATTTTGAGATTAGACTGTTTCCACTGAAGATGGCTGAAAACACCTTTGGCTCATTCCTTTTGGAACAGAGGCTATTTTTCTGACATGGTGTTGGTTTTTCAGCTTTTGACCTGTTCTTTTGTAAGGGGCTGTTCTCTGGACTGGCCTGGCTCTGTCAGAATCAAGCTGTCTCCTTAGAACAGGCTGTGATTAGCTTATAACCTATTTGAATTGAGCTGTTTGTGCTGTAAACTTCTTGAGCTCTGTTTACTCTAGAGAAAAACCTCTGAGAAATAGGATCCCAGTTATCTAAATATTGTGAGGGCACCTCTGCCCCCTGCAAAAGGACTCCTGCCAATTTTATGTTTAAAAATCATGGTCCTCCCTCATGTTCATTGTTAACTAAATGAATTGACCTGACCAAAGGCAATTTAGAATATCAGTGGCCATTATGGGGAACTTTTGAAATCTCCAAACTTAATTTTCCTAAATCCAAATTGGATGAAAAAAGCTCAAAAATTTCCAGAACTGAGTGGAATGCTTATTTCAATTGCAGCTTCCCAGTGTTACCAGGAGTCTAAAATTGCCTCACTGCAAGTTAAGATTTTAAGATTAACTGAGGCAAACAAAGGATTAAAGGAAGAAAAAAGACTCTCAAAGCCTCAGGCTCTTCTTCCTCAGCTTCTTTATCTCAGGCTCCACATCTGGCACCATATTGTCTCTCTTCCTTGCTCCTCATGGACAGATGGACAGACTCCACCTCAGGTGCCAATCTTCCTCCTTCTCTTCTCTGACCCCTATGCCTCCTCTACGCCTCAAGTTCCCAGTACTAATTCCCTCACCAAACTTCCCCTATACTCTGAAACCCTCCCCACTCCCTCTTTTCTCTGAACTTCTCAGAACCTGTCCCTTTAAAATTAAGCTTTCTGAGGATCCAGAGACAAAACCCTTAATTTCTTATATTCCCTGGACTAAAGCTAAACTTCAAGCCATAGTCAAAGATTTTCCCAAAATAACCAAAGATCCTCACAGATTTGCTGAGGAATTTAAGTCATTCAAATTATCAACCTGGTTTCCCTGACTTCTATCAGCTAGTTCGTATGATTGCCAGTGAAGAACAGGCCCAGCATTGGATGAAAACCACTAATTGGGAAAATCCTGAAAGGTCTCTAGAATTACAACTGGGAGACCAGGACGCTAATTTATTAGATGATCAGATTCAGTCAATCACTAGGTGACTTCATTGAGCAATTCCTAAGGCTTTTCCAAAGTCCGTTGATTGAAACAAAATTCAAGTATGTGCACAAAAAACTGATAAACCTCTTCATAACTATTATAATTGGCTTCAGATTGTTTTTAAAGAAAATTCTGGTCTTCCTTCTATTATTCATTCCACTCAGGGAGCTTTTAATCTGATTGGTATTCATGGGCTGAACCAGGAACTTTCTCTTCTAATAAAAAGACTGGGATGAAATGAGAAAATATGTTCACTCCAGATTTAGTTGCAAACCAGCTTTCTCTCCTTCTAGGTGAGTCATCTTAATGGAATACTGCAAAAATTCATCTTCAACTCCAGCAAATGAAGGCTCCTCAACAAAACCAAAACCCTCCTAGTTTCTGCTATTATTTCAAAGAGCCAGGATGTTGGAAAATAGATTGTTATAAATTTAAGCTGTTTAGAGGCTTTCAGCCCTCTAACCAGCCTTTCCAACATCCCAATTCTCAATGACAGGCCCCAAGGAACTGCAGGGGTTTTTCCCCATCCTCTCTCTTAATCATCTTGGAGAAACATTTCTCTAGATTGGGTTCTAATTGACAACAGAGCTGCATTCTCGATACTCAACCCCACTACTATAAAACAGCCCCTGTCTCAGAGTACTAAAACAGTTCAATTGTGGGGATCTCTAATGAACCTCTAGAGTTCCTGATCTGAACATATTTCCTTTTGTTTAAATCTTTTAAGAAATACACAACCTTTTCTCTTTAGTTCCTCTGCCCCTACCCATTACTTAGGCTGAAGCTTCTTACAGAAGTATCATACTGGAACTTATTTTTCCCAAAATGGGAAAATGATTCTAGCAATTGACAGTAGTCATAAAAGTAACCAACCAGATGAATTAAAAATCACATTTGGACATCTTCTATTTGTTCCATCCCTAATGGTACTAGAGCTGATTCTGGAAACACTGATCATTTTTCCATATTCAATCAGCTACCACTTTCCTTATGACCAAAATCTCCAACTGATGTTGGCAAAATTCACAGTGCACCTCCCATTAAGATACAAATCAACTCCTCAAAACCTCTTCCCAGAATTAATCAATACCCTATAACTAAAAAGCCCCTCAAGGCACAAAGCCCATAACAGAAGATTACAAGGCCTAAGGCTTCATTATCCCTTGTATTAATACTAGACCCTGTAACACTCCCATTTCACTGGTGAGAAAACCTAAGAGCCAAAAGTAGAGGTTTGTCCAGGATCTCTGAGAAATAAGCAGCATTGTTATCCCTGGGCACCCTGTTGTTACCAACCATCATGTGTTACTAACATCCATTCCCTCCAAAATTCTTTAATATAATTGATTATTGAGATTACACAGTATTCTTTAGTATTTCAGTTGATGAAGGGAGACAATATTTTTTTGTCTTCACTTGGTAAGAAAAATAATTCACCTGGACAGTAATGCCTTAGGGCTTTACTGAGAGTCCTTCTTTCTCACAAATCTTAAAGGCTGATCTGGATGATATATAGCTCCCTAGAGGTTCTACTTTGTTGTAATATGCATGTGAATCATTTGCTTCTTTGCTCTCCTTCTGAAGCCTCTACACAGGAAGACAGCATCCACTTGTTAAAGCTTTTAACCTTAAAGAAACACAAGGTCTCCAAAGAAAGATTACAGTTTGCCCAAACCCAGGTTTGATCTTTAGGGCATCTGATATCAGAACCATGGCTACAGCTAGATCTAGATAGACTTTATGGTGTCCTAAGATTCCCAAAACTGCAAATTAACCACAAACCATGAGGTTTTCTCTGGCTAGTTGGTTATTGCTGAAATTAGGTTCCAAATTTCTCTATGGAAAAACCTCCACATGTTGTACTCAACAATAACAACCCTGACTCAATTTTATGGGAAGAACTGGATGACATAAAGTTCAAGTATTTAAAGGAGAGCTTGATGAACCCACCTGAACTTGGACATCCCAATTATCAGATTTCCTTTTTGTATATAAAGAGGAAAGGAATGACTTTGAAGTACTTACCCCAGAACACAGGGACCACCATCAAGCCATAGGATATGATAGCCAGTTACTGAACCCTGTGGCATGGGGGATACATCCCTTGCCTTAGAACCATTATGGCCACCACCCTTTTGGTTAAGGTCACTGAGAAAATCCTCGTAGGATCCTCTTTATTTATTTCTGTACCTCATGCAGTTGAAAGTCCCCTGAATTCTTATCACATCGACATTTCTCAGTCATCCCCCACATCTACTATGAAGCCCATTTGTTAACTGCTTCTCACGTAATTCTTTTATATTTTAATAACCTTAACCCAACTACTTTTCTCCTCTTCATCACCAACAAAGTCCCTCCTGACTGCTTAACACTGATAGACTATCTCCTGACTTCTCCTGATGATCTATAGGAAATTCATTGGCTAATATTGACTTCTCATGGTTCACTAATGGTTCATATTTAAAAGGTGACAATGACAAATATTGTGCTGTGTATGCCTTTACAACTCCTTTTGATGTTGAGGCAGCATCTTTACCTATGGCTACTTTGCCCTAGTAGGCTAAATTTTATGCTTTTACATGTAATTTAACTAAGGACAAAACTGCCAGTAACCTGATAGTAGATATGCTTTTGGAGTAGCTAATGATTTTGGAATATTTTGGAGGCACCAACATGTCTTTCTTACTTTCAGTGGAAATGCAATTTAAAACTGCCCCAATATTCAGGAATTATTCAATGTAATATTTTAACTTGCCAGTTTAGATGTTATTAACATTCCTGGGGATTCTAAACTTGACTCTTTGGAAGCTAAGAAAAATCACCTTGCTGATATTTCCACAGGAATGCTGCTCTTAAAGGGACCAGCAGCAGCCAAATCTGTGTCATTTGTCCAAAGGGATACTTTCACCAATGATAATTTTGAAAAAACTGGCTAGAGATACCCAAAATTGGCCTCAGAAAATAAAAAAAAAATTAAAAACTCAACAATTTTCGGTTTGTAAGAAGAGAAAGCTCTGGTTTGAACCAAATAAAAACCCAGTCCTATTGGAGATTCTAAAATTCCCACCCTTCACCACTGTATATTCATTAAACCATTGGTCTACTGAACAAATGACAGCCTTTCTGGATCAGTGTTGGTGGGGAGACTTTATTAAAAAGGCCACAAAATGCACCTATCTCTCTTATCCCATTTGTCTGAAGTACAACCAAGGGAAGCCTGTCAGTACTGCTCCTGGACATTTAAAATTGCGGAATGGACCATTCGAGGTCTGGCAAATGCATTTCATACCACTACCTCCATCTCATGGATATAAATATGTTTTAGTCATGGTCTGTATGGTTTCACACTGGACTGAAGCCTTCATTTGCGGAGAGGCTACTGTTTCTTCTGTGGCTAAAGTCCTTTTAGAAAAGTTATCCCTACCTGAGTATACCCCTCTCAAACTTCTTAGTGATTAAGGAACCCATTTTACTGTCCAGGAACTTTCATACATCTGAACTCAGTTGGCAACATTTATAGGGGCTCTCCAAATATTTTGGCTGAAAGCATTGTCATTGGTCCTTCTAAATCTCAGATTCACTTTGGAATGCATTAACACTCACACTTTGAGATAATCACAGGATGCCCAATGCACTTGGCTCCTGCTTCTTTTGACTCACAACTGATAAAAGGAGAGATACTCAATTACAGCAAAGGTCTAATTTCTTCCATAAAAATCATCATGCTTCGGTACAGAAATCTTTTCATGGTGAGCCCTCGGGAGATGAAGACCTTAAGCATCACCCCTTGCAACCTGGAGATTCAGTCTATTGGAAAAGACCCCTCCAGAAGAACTCTCACTGGAGAGACACCTATCATATACTGCTAACCAACACTTGTGCTGCCAGCCTCCAAGGAATAGACTTGGATTCATGTGATGCACCTAAAGAAAGTGCTGAACCTTGGCTACACATCATCTTGTGACCTGGAAGTAAAGATTTCCTGGAACTGAAGCAGAATATAGCTAATGAGACAGCTTTCCCAAGACATCCGGACCAGGCCTGTTGGAAGTTTGTCAAACATTTGATGACGACACAACACTTCAAATGATCTCCAATGATCTTAATAACAATGATCTTAATAACATGTGGTCTTTAGATAAAAAGTGCCTGAGAGTTCTCCTACCTATCCCTCCTTGTTACTTGAATGAGACTCTAATAACTTTCCAATCTGTGCACTTTTTCTCCAGCACGAGACACTATACCCAGGAAAGGTCCTTCCTACTCCTGAGGAGCAAACAGTCACTGAAACTAGAAAACCTGACTCTTAATCATTGATGCTATCAGAAAAAGATATTGATCAAAAAAGAAAAATGTAGAAAATTAATAAACAGAAACCTCAATTAAATGGAGTTAGGAGACAAGAAGGGAGAACTCTCACACCCTGTGACCACAGCAAAGTCCAACGGGAAAACAAAGACTCGTCTTTCCTGGTAAGGATTCAGCCAATGAAAAGCATGGACTCTTTGTCTTCTACAGTCCTCTCAACTTCCTTTTCCTCTCTATAACATCCTTCTCCTTCCCTTGCCATGTGAGGACTTGCAGGTGGCTTGCCATGGTTGCAGACCCCAGAACTGCAATTCTTTGCTGCTCCTGAATAAACCCATTTTTGCTGGAATAACACCTTGCACTTTATTTGTTTTAGGTCAACAAATGCAAAGAGAAAAGTTTTCCTTCTGCTGACATATATATTGAAACAATTTAAGTGGATGATTTGAAAATTGCAAAAGGTTGTGTAATAATAGCTTCCATTTAAAGGGTTCCAATGCATGAAGTGTGTTACAAGTTACAAATTCACTGTGACTTGTATAATGTCCACAAGAGCTCTCTAAATTGGAAGTTTCAGTATGATGCTTGTCCTACATTTAAAAATACTGAGGCACAGAATCATTAAGTAATATGACTGAAGTCCTTACAGTACTAAGTATGAGAGTATTTACTTGAACCAAGGCTGTCAGATTCCAGAGTGTGAGCACTACAGTGTCTTGTCACTAAGTTATGTATTCTGACAATTTCATTTTATTAAATTCTATTTTATCTATATTATCAAATCTATTCTATCAAAATCTATTCTTCAAAAAATCACTAATATAGAACACAGAAAATTGGATATTTAGTCTGGATCCCCACCAGAGGAAAGTAAACTATTAAAAATAAATTAGTATGGCTTTACTGATATGAATGGAAAATTGAAACATTGCTCTCCATTTTGATCATCTTATATATTCTACTTTTCTCCCAATGTATGTTGTTTTTTTGGTTTTTTTTTTTTTTTTGTGGTACACGGGCCACTCACTGTTGCAGCCTCTCCCGTTGTAGAGCACAGGCTCTGGACTCGCAGGCTCAGCGGCCATGGCTCACGGGCCCAGCCGCTCCGCGGCATGTGGGATCTTCCCGGACCGGGGCACGAACCTGTGTCCCCTGCATCGGCAGGCAGACTCTCAACCACTGCGCCACCAGGGAAGCCCCCAATGTACGTTGTTTAAGGTATTTGATATTCATAAATCAAAATGTACAACTATTACCATTCACACTAAAATTACTAAATTGTATGAACTGTTTGATTTTAAAGAAGTCTGAATATGTTTATAAATTTTCCATATATGCAGAATTCTCTTCACTGTTTAATAACATTGTCTAGTGGATTTTGATTTAAATCATTCATTCTGTTTAAATATTCCAAACAGTTAGTTAAAAATCTTCTGAACCATTTTGAAAGGAAGTTACTGCATAGTGATTTTAGTTGAATATTCAAACATATTCATATATTTAAAACACTTGGATAACAACTCCCTTACCAGTTATTAAAGCAAGGGGTGTTATTCAGGCTAAAATTATCTAGAAAAAAAAATTGAGATTATTTCATCACTTTTAATATACTAAATGATAGACATAAAGTTTGTTAAAATATGGGAACTGTGGGTAAGGAAAATACTATAAATCAGGAGAACAGAGTATAACAGAAGAGCACATTTAGAATGTTGATGAAATCGGAATGTGTCTTGGGATATATAGTGAATATTCATTCACCCAAGAAAAATTTATCTAATCTTTATCTAAAAATTCAGCATTTTAATTACATGGCTAGATTTGAATTAATATGTTTACCAAGGATATGCATTTTAGTTTTACTTAACCTCATCATAATTTGATTAAACATATGAATGATTTTATTCTTCTGCTGAATACTTGGCACTTTCTGCATTTACACAAATGAAAGCTTAGGTATTGGAAATAGACATTGGGTTTTATACCAAATCTAGTCTCTTTGCATTGATATTAAACTGTTATATATATTAATAATAGAAAAATATTTTTGAAATATTATAGAAAACAGAACTGAAACATTAGTATTATTCCTTAATGAAAGCTTTCTATTCTCTCACAATTTCTAGAAAGTTGTATGTTTTTGTGATATATTAGTTTTTTTTTTTTAATTCTTTTCATAGAAAAAAGTGCTTTTAGGTAAGATTATACTTGAGAATTAAATTAAAAAAAACCTAATAGGCACTGACTTGGTAAAGAAGGGATGAATAAAGTATCTCTGTAACCAGCAAATTAAATTTCTCAACTCATAGTATGAGATCTTACAGACTTGATGTTACATTTGGAGGTAAATATTAAAAATATAAAATGTTTTTTATATGTGACTGTTGAGGGAGATATCTTAACTTAGATTCCAGTCACCTTTCCACTAAAGCCGAAATAATTTTCCTGATATTCAATGTTTCTTCTATCACAAGAAAGAAAAATGCTCTTAAATACGTTCTCCATCATATGGCTGTTTTGGTTAGACTTTATCCCATCAGGAATAAACAAGCAGTGCCCTAGGTTTATGCCCTTCTTAGTAATAAAAATTAGTCCACAGTAATTAAACTGCTTCCTAACCTTTGACAGATAAGTCATTATGATTTAAATGGGTTTATTTTTATTTTGAAGGTAGAGTGGGAACTGAACAAGATTTCACTGACATTATGCCAAATGAATAATATTCTACAGAAAAATGAAAACTTAAAGTTTTTAACAGCCTAGTTTTAAAAGTCTGTTTTACAGTTGAGAAATCCTGCCACTCATTGATTAGTTTACACTGATATTTCCCAGACTTTTAGTGCTCTTATCTAAGTTATAATAAAAGTACTATTAAAAAACTTGTTTTGATGGTTTAATGAAATGTTATATTTTAAAAACATATTGTAAGCCATAAAGTATTATGAAACTAAGCTATTACTATAATATAATTAATTGAGTACAAATTTCCCAAAGGAAGAAACTGGTGGAAAAAAATACAAATATATATACTTGATTTAAAGATGTTGTTTGATAGATTATGGAAGGGTAAAAATATTCTTAAATTATAACTGATGATCACTTTTTAACTTTACTATTTCTAGAAATTTCTTTTTCCATGTATGCTTAAAATGTCAAAGAAAAGATGCCAACATTTTTTATCTTTGGTCTTGAAACAGATGTTGTTAATATGAATTGTGCATCTGTCCTTTGATGACAATATGAGTCGTGTTCTGAGTTCTGGAGAGATGTGTGTAGATGGCCTAGATTGTGCCTTTTAGGACACATGTAAGCTCAACAGCAGAAACGAAGTAAACACACATTCCAGTCCACTCTTCTGGTTTTACGCTTTGCAAATTATTTTTCAAGTATATATATTTGCTGTAACTTCTGTATGTATTATACCAGGCTTTTATACATTTATTTTAATGTCTTATTTAAATTAATATTGTCATGGGCTCAATTGTGGACCTCCCCACCCACATTTGTATGTTGAAGTTCTAACCCTCAGTACCTCAGAATGTGACCATTTGGAAATAAGGTGTTTAAAGAGATAATGAGGGTAAAATGAAGTCATTAGGGTGGGCCTTAATCCATATGACTGTTACCTGATAAAATGAGATTAGGACAAGGACAGACCCAAGGGAAAGATCAAGTGAAGATAAAGAGAAGAGAATCATCAACAAGTCTAGAAGAAAGGCCTCAGAAGAAACCAACCCTGCTGACACCCTGATCTCAGACTTAGACTAATCCATATGTTTCATGATGCCATTTATTAACGAAACTAAAAATTATGGTAAAAATAGATTGTTACTGTCAAGGACAGTCACAATGAGTTCATAAAACCCAGAGAGCTGAAATGACCAGAAGCCAATACTTCTGAATCAAGACCCAGTGAAATTTTATATGTAATACTGCACTTATAGTTGATTAAATATGTTTGACATTGTTTGTCTTTCACGTTAGAAATGTGTTTGATTGTGAAAAGCCCACATTAACAGAATTTTTTAAAACTTATTGTTCCAAACAACCATAAGAAAATGAATTAACCAATTTTAGGAAAATTCTTGAGAATGTTTTTGATATCTCTTATCTTCAGTTAAAATGTACTTTAGCATTATATTTATCAGATACCAAAAAATTATAAATATTTACTAACTGAAAGAAATAAGCAGTTGTTACTCAAAGTGGCTGAGAATTCCACTGTTAACACGTATAGAAAAGAACAAAATAGTGAGTGGGAACTTTTTACTGTATTTTGGATGCTCGTTTGCAGTTTGGGCTGTTACTCTTTCCGTTAAGTATCAAATAAAATTATGAGGGTCTAGAGTCTAGGATCAGTCAGGGTGAGTCAGGCTCAGAGGGTGAAAGAGGATGCATGTTTGAACAGGAAAATGATTGGATGCATTAGTGTGGTAGGAGAATTTAGGACTAATTTCCCCTAAACTGTCAAAACACATGGATGGGGCTTCCCCGGTGGCGCAGTGGTTAAGAATCCATCTGCTTATGCAGGGGACATGGGTTCGAGCCCTGGCCTGGGAAGATCCCACATGCTGTGGATCAACTAAGCCCATGCGCTACAACTACTGAGCCTGTGCTCTAGAGCCTGTGAGCCACAACTACAGAAGCCCGTGTGCCTAGAGCCCGTGCTCCGCAACAAGAGAAGCCACCGCAATGCGAAGCCCACTAGCCACAACTAGAGAAAGCCTGCTCGCAGCAATGAAGACTAAACACAGCCAAAAATAAAATAAATAAATTTAAACAAAACAAAACAAAACCAAAAAACCCACTGAGGATGCCCTTTATCTTTCTAGGCAGCAGTGTTTGGGGGTTGTTCATTCTGATAGAACAGGGAAACTGGACCAGCACAAGGGTCAGTGAGCAGAGCAAAAGGGTAATTGGAGGCCTGGCATAGCATGGGTTATTAGATTGCTTTTCAGCTAAGTACTCAATAGAAATAAGTAGCAATCAAGAAAAATTAAAGTGAAAAAATCATAACACTAACATCTCTAAAAAAATAAAGCAAAAATAGCATCACTTTGTGGCCTATTAAAAGAGCACCACACAGTAGAGGTAGGTTTTCCAGCAGAATAGAGGAGCAGTTGTGATTCAACAAAAAAGTGAACCAGAACCTACCCACCCCCCCACAAAAAAAAGTCACCTGGAGACATTTTTCTTTCTATAGTTCAGTGAATGATTTAAAGGTGTTACTCAGCATTTTATGGAATGGTGGAAATATTCTTAAATTATAACCAGCAATCAATTTTCAACTTTACTATTTCTAGAAACATGTCTGTCTAAAATGTTACAGAAAAGATGTCAACCTCTGTCTCTGATCTTGAAACAAATGCTGCTGGTGGCAGGAGCAAGCTAGAGAGTTTCAACTTTATTCAATACCACTGTGACTCTATTGTACCATCCATATTGGTAGAGCCAGCCCATTTACATAAGCATTTTCAGTGTCAATACTTTCATAATTCCCTATGTTCAAAATCAATTCTAAGTTCATTAATACCCTAGAAATTTTTTCCTGTGCAATTAAGAAAAAATAACAATAAGTTTTTACAACTGTTATGGCATTTTAATCCTGGATTCCCTTTTGGATAAATTACCTATCTTGTCACATCCTGGTTTACACTGGGCCACCATAACACATTTATACAAGTAACATAATTGTATCCTGAACTCAGCTGCCAGCTGATTACATTTTCATTCATAACCCGTCTCAATTGCCCTGCTCATTATTCTAGGTTAAAAAGGCTTTAGATAAAGGAAATCTTTATTTACTTACATGAATTAGATCTGAGTTATGCATTCTAACCTCCATTAACCCATTCTTAAATTACCCACTACGGACATGTGAAATCATTTAAAACTCATTGATACTCATTCTACACAAAGCAATATATGTAAATAAAAGTTTTAAGGCTTTTGAGATATTAAACCATAACAACATTTTTAAGATGTTGTATCTATACCTCTTTTTGCAAGGAAAAAATCCGTTTAATTACTAGGAACAAATAACAGCAAATTCTGTATCTTTCACTACCTACCTCTTCTCTTTCTCTAGGGTCTTATGTCATCAGAGTAACTTAATAACAACCCTTCTTACAGGATTTGATTATTTGGGGTTAATAGTGACATTATCAATAGAATGCTATATAATATTTAAATTGAAAGACTTTCTGAGAAATAAAACTAACCTGATTTTCATTCCCTTACATACTGTTCATATAAAATGTGAATTTACATATGAATTTTCAGTTCTGGAAAAAGAGAAGTCATTTGTCACTTTGGTTTGTAAATATATATTAAGGTCAGGTGACCTCAATGGCTTGACTAAATTTCAACTTATATAATTACTATTTGCCTATGCAAATCACTCCTTTAATTAAAATTGCATAATATAGGCCCAGTTTCATGATGTAAATTATGCTAAGTTTTTTGAGTCATTAAACTTCACCAAGGATCGTCCATGCTTCTGCACTAGAGTTTCATGGATTTATTTCTAAATCATATAACTGATGAATTGGAACACAAAGCAGCCATTTTGCTGCAGCAGCTTTATACAAATGATCCTATGAAAATATAAAAGCATACCATTTTATAACCCAGTAGTACAGACAAGCTATATCTATCATCCATATCCTTAGCCTCACCTAATTTTGACACTTTTGCTTTCTAAATGCCTATATTGTTATATTTTTATAGAAATGTGCTATTTATTTAATCAGAGAAGTAATTGCTTTGAAGTATGTTAGAATTAGGCTAATTTCTAAGACATTCTGGATCTAGTCTTCCCAAATTATTGTTATAGAAGAATCCCTGCACTGATGTGAAATATAATGTATTTGAAACTCAAATATAACAGAACTTGTGACCAGTCTGAAATATATGGTAGTAGGAAAAAGTATAGAGAGATATACACTGTGACTTTATGTAAATGGTTAATAATGAGAAAATTATCTCACAAAAGCAATAGAAAAATTTCTTTAAAAACCATCTTTTATGCTTCCTCATTCTGAAGTTTTGCACCACATCAAATCCAGTCTCTCTACACACTCTGGCTTTACTATCCTGTTGCCCCTTCTTTCATTTTCTCTGTTTTCCCATTCACATCTACCTACATGCTCCTGCCCTGCCACTATTTCAGTTGCCCTTTACTGGTGTCCTAAATACCTTATGGGTGTCATTGGCATCCCTGTTTCATCTACTGTCCTTGCTGCTCACAGAGAAATCTTTCAGGGTTGTCACATTCTTATTGTAAAACTGAGAGTGACATGTATTCTTTTGCTGTCTCCCTTTTTTTCATTTGCTTTTTGAGAAAATGAGGGCTTGAGCTTATTTACACATACTAAGGGGAGAAAGCCAATAGAATTAGAGCAATTGAAAACATAAATGAAAAAGGTGATAATCAGAAGATCCTAGAATAAAAGGAAGGAGAAATGACGCTGAACTCTGATGAGAAATTAGCTTTAGGCAAGAGAGAATGTGGGTCATAGATGCTATCAGAAAGGAAGGGGGGATGCCCATATGAGTTATCCTGATCTTAGGGAGACAAAGAAACAGATGATCTCTTAGGAGTAAAGAAAAATAGTAGTAGGTTTTTCTTGGCTTGCAAAGAATAAAAAAGGCCACTGAAAGTATACACCAGATTCAAGTGAAGTCAAATACTAAGGCCACATTACAAAATTGGAGAGAAATGACTTTGCTTTTTCTGAAACAATCACAAACCTCAGCTCATTCAGGAAAAGGAAACCACTATTGTTTTCACGGTTCACTTTTTATTTCACTGTACTTCACCACAGAATTGAAATCACTCACAACTTCAGGGACAAGAACATCCAGGAAATTTATTATTATTATTATGGAAAACCTGAACAAACTTTTTGACCAACCCAATAGTATCCAGTCTGTCTAGAGTAGAGATTTCAGACAAAGGTTGACATTGAACAACACTTTAATGTAATTTATTTTATTTTTTATTTTATTTTATTTTACATCTTTATTGGAGTATAATTGCTTTACAATGGTGTGTTAGTTTCTGCTTATTAAAAAGTGAATCAGTTACACATATACATATGTCCCCATATCTCTTCCCTCTTGCATCACCCTCCCTCCCACTCTGCCTATCCCACCCTTCTAGGTGGTCACAAAGCACCAAGCAGATCTCCCTGTGCTATGCAACTGCTTCCCACTAGCTATTTATTTTACGTTTGGTAGTATATATATGTCCACGACACTCTCTCACTTTCTCCCAGCTTACCCTTCCCCCTCCCTGAAACCTCAAGTCCATTCTCTAGTACGTCTGCATCTTTACTCCCATCTTGCCCCTAGGTTCTTCATGACCATTTTTTTTTTTTTTTAGATTCCATATGTATCTGTTAGCATACAGTATTTGTTTTTCTCTTTCTGACTTACTTCACTCTGTATGACAGTCTTTAGCTCCATCCACCTCACTACAAATAACTCACTTTCGTGCCTTTTTATGGCTGAGTAATATTCCATTGTATATATGTGCCACATCTTCTTTATCCATTCATCTGTTGATGGACACTTAGGTTGCTTCCATGTCCTGGCTATTGTAAATAGAGCTGCAATGAACATTTTGGTACATGAATTTTTTTGAATTATGGCTTTCTCAGGGTATATGCCCAGTAGTGGGAGTCCTAGGTCGTATGGTAGTTCTATTTTTAGTTTTTTAAGGAACATCCATAATGTTCTCCATAGTGGCTGTAATTTACATTCCCAGCAACAGTGCAAGAAGGTTCCCTTTTCTCCACACACTCTCCAGCATTTATTGTTTGTAGATTTTTTGATGATGGCCATTCTGACTGGGGTGAGATGATATCTCATTGTAGTTTTGATTTGCATTTCTCTAATGATTAATGATGTTGAGCATTCTTTCATGTGTCTGTTGACAATCTGTATATCTTCTTTGGGAAATGTCTATTTAGGTCTTCTGCCCATTTTTGGATTGGGTTGGTTGTTTTTTATGTTGAGCTGCATGAGCTGCTTATAAATTGTGGAGATTAATCCTTTGTCAGTTGCTTCATTTGCAAATATTTTCTCCCAGTACGAGGGTTGTCTTTTCATCTTGTTTATGGTTTCCTTTGCTGTGCAAAAGCTTTTAAGTTGCATTACATCCCATTTGTTTATCTTTGTTTTTATTTCCATTTCTCTAAGAGGTGGGTCAAAAAGGATATTGCTGTGATTTATGTCATAAAGTGCTCTGCCTATGTTTTCCTCTAAGAATTTGATGGTGTCTGGCCTTATTAGACCTAAGTAGGTTTTTAATCCATTTTGAGTTTATTTTTGTGTATGGTGTTAGGGAGTGTTTTAATTTCTTATTTTACATGTAGCTGCCCAGATTTCCCAGCACCATTTATTGAAGAGGCTGTCTTTTCTCCACTGTATATTCTTGCCTCCTTTATCAAAAATAAGATGACCATATGTGCATGGTTTATCTCTGGGCTTTCTATCCTGTTCCATTGATCTATATTTCTGTTTCTGTGCCAGTACAATTCCACCTTGATTACTGTAGCTTTGTAGTATAGTCTGAAGTCAGGGAGCCTGATTCCTGCAGCTCCGTTTTTCGTTCTCAAGATTCTTTGGCTATACGAGGTCTTTTGTATTTCCATACAAATTGTGAAATATTTTGTTCTAGTTCTGTGAAAAATGCCAGTGGTAGTTTGATAGGGATTGCATTGAATCTGTAGATTGCTTTGGGTAGTAGAGTCATTTTCACAATGTTGATTCTTCCAATCCAAGAACATGGTATATCTCTCCATCTATTTGTATCATCTTTAATTTCTTTCATCAGAGTCTTATAATTTTCTGCATACAGGTCTTTTGTCTCCTTAGGTAGGTTTATTCTTAGATATTTTATTCTTTTTTTTTGCAATGGTAAATGGGAGTTCTTTCTTAATTACTCTTTCAGATTTTTCATCATTAGTGCATAGGAATGCAAGAGATTTCTGTGCATTAATTTTGTATCCTGCTACTTTATCAAATTCATTGATTAGTTCTAGTAGTTTTCTGGTAGCATCTTTAGGATTCTCTATGTATAGTATCATGTCATCTGCAAACAGTGACAGCTTTACTTCTTTTTTTTGGATTTGGATTCCTTCTATTTCTTCTTCTTTGATTGCTGTGGCTAAAACTTCCAAAACTGTGTTGAATAACAGTGGTGAGAGTGGGCAAACTTGTCTTGTTCCTGATCTTAGTGGAAATGGTTTCAGTTTTTCACCATTGAGGACGATGTTGCCTGTGGGTTTGTCATATATGACCTTTATTATGTTGAGGAAAGTTCCCTCTATGCCTACTTCCTGGAGGGTTTTTATCATAAATGGGCGTTGAATTTTGTCAAAAGCTTTCTCTGCATCTATTGAGATGATCAGATGATTTTTCTCCTTCAATTTGTTAATATGGTGTATCACACTGATTGATTTGCATATATTGAAGAATCCTTGCATTCCTGGGATAAACTCCACTTGATCATAGTGTATGATCCTTTTAATGTGCTGTTGGATTCTGTTTGCTAGTATTTTGTTGAGGAGTTTTGCATCTATGTTCATCAGGATATTGGTCTGTAGTTTTCTTTCTTTGTGACATCTTTGTCTGGTTTTAGTATCAGAGTGATGGTGGCCTTGCAGAATGAGTTTGGGAGTGTTCCTCCCTCTGCTATATTTTGGAAGAGTTTGAGAAGGATAGGTGTTATCTCTTCTCTAAATGTTTGATAGAATTCACCTGTGAAGCCATCTGGTCCTGGGCTTTTGTTTGTTGGAAGATTTTTAATCACAGTTTTAATTTCAATGCTTGTGATTTGTCTATTCATATTTTCTATTTCTTCCTGGTTCAGTCTCAGAAGGTTGTGCATTTCTAAGAATTTGTCCATTTCTTCCAGGTTGTCCATTTCATTGGCAAACAGTTGCTTGTAGTAATCTCTCATGATCCTTTGTATTTCTGCAGAATCAGTTGTTACTTCTTCTCTTGATTTGAGTCTTCTCCCTTTTTTTTCTTTTGGATAAGTCTGGCTAATGGTTTATCAATTTTGTTTATCTTCTCAAAAACCAGCTTTTAGTTTTATTGATCTTTGCTATCATTTCCTTCATTTCTTTTTCTTTTATTTCTGATCTGAGTTTTATGATTTCTTTCCTTCTGCTAACTTTGGGTTTTATTTGTTCTTCTTTCTCTAATTGCTTTAGGTGTAAGGTTAGATTGTTTATTTGACAAGTTTCTTATTTTTTAAGGTAGGATTGTATTGCTATAAACTTCCCTCGTAGAACTGCTTTTGCAACATCCCATAGGTTTTGGGTCGTCGTGTTTTCATTGTCATTTGTTTCTAGGTATTTTTTTATTTCCTCTTTGATTTCTTCAGTGATCTCTTGGTTATTAAGTAGTGTGTTATTTACCCTCCATGTGTTTGTATTTGTTACAGATTTTTCCTGTAATTGATATATAGTCTCATAGTGTTGTCGTTGGAAAAGATACTTGATATGATTTCAGTTTTCTTAAACTTACCAAGGCTTGATTTGTGACCCAAGATATGATCTATCCTGGAGAATGTTCCATGAGCACTTGAGAAGAATGTGTATTCTGTTGTTTTTGGATTGAATGTCCTATAAATATCAGTTAAGTCCATCTTGTTTAATGTATCATTTAAAACTTGTGTTTCCTTATTTATTTTCAATTTGGATGATCTGTCCATTGGTGAAAGTGGGGTGTTAAAGTCCCCTACTATAATTGTGTTACTGTTGATTTCCCCTTTTATGGCTGTTAGTATTTGCCTTATGTATTGAGGTGCTCCTATGTTGGGTGCATAAATATTTACAATTGTTATATCTTCTTGGATTGATCTCTTGATCATTATGTAGTGTCCTTCTTTTTCCCTTGTAATAGACTTTGTTTTAAAGTCTAATTTGTCTGATATGAGAATTGCTACTCCAGCTTTCTTTTGATTTCCATTTGCATGGAATAACTTATTCCATCCCCTTACTTTCAATCTGTATGTGTCCCTAGGTCTGAAGTGGGTGTCTTGTAGACAGCATATATACAGGTCTTGTTTTTGTATCCATTCAGCCAGTCTGTGTCTTTTGGTGGGAGTATTTAACCCATTTACATTTAAGGTAATTAGCAAAATGTATGTTCCTATTACCATTTTCTTAATTGTTTTTGTTTTATTATTGTAGTTCTTTTCCTTCTCTTGTGTTTCATGCCAGAAAAGTTCCTTTAGCATTTGTTATAAAGCTGGTTTGGTGGTGCTGAATTCTCTTAGCCTTTGCTTATCTGTAAAGCTTTTAATTTCTCCATCAAATCTGAGTGAGATCCTTGCTGGGTAGAGTAATCTTGGTTGTAGGTTTTTCTCCTTCATCAATTTAAATATGTCCTGCCACTTCCTTCTGGTTTGCAGAGTTTCTGCTGAAAGATCAGCTGTTAACCTTATGGGGATTCCCTTGTGTGTTATTTGTTGCTTTTCCCTTACTGCTTTTAATATTTGTTCTTTGTATTTAATTTTTGATCGTTTGATTAATATGTGTCTTGGTGTGTTTCTCCTTGGATTTGTCCTATATGGGACTCTCTGTGCTTCCTGGACTTGATTAACTATTTCCTTTCCCATATTAGGGAAGTTTTCAACTATAATCTCTTCAAATATTTTCTCAGTCCCTTTCCTTTCCTCTTCTTCTGGGGTCCCTATAATTCTAATATGGGTGTATTTTTTTTGTTTGTTTGTTTTTAAATTTTTATTTATTTATTTATTTGTTTGTTTGTTTTTGGTTATGTTGGGTCTTCATTTCTGTGCTAGGCCTTTCTCTAGTTGCGGTGAGCGGGGGCCACTCTTCATCGCGGTGTGTGGGCCTCTCACTGTTGCAGCCTCTCTTGTTGCGGAGCACAGGCTCCAGACATGCTGGCTCAGTAGCTGTGGCTCATGGGCCTAGTTGCTCCGTGGCATGTGGGATTTTCCCAGACCAGGGCTCGAACCCGTGTCCCCTGCATTGGCAGGCAGATTCTCAACCTCTGCAACACCATGGAAGCCCTGTTGGTGTGTTTAATGTTGTCCCAGAGGTCTCTGAGACTGTCCTCAATTCTTTTCATTATTTTTTCTTTATTCTGTTCTACAGTAGTTATTTCCACTATTTTATCTTCCAGGTCACTTATCCATTCTTCTGCTTCAGTTATTCTGCTATTGAGCCCTTCTAGAGAATTTTTAATTTCATTTATTGTGTTATTCATCACTGTTTGTTTGCTCTTTAGTTCTTCTAGGTCCTTGTTAAATGTTTCTTTTATTTTCTCCTTTCTATTTCCAAGATTTTTGGATCATCTTTACTATCATTATTCTGAATTCTTTTTCAGGTAGACTGCCTATTTCCTCTTCATTTGTTAGGTATGGTGGGTTTTGATCTTGCTCCTTCATCTGCTGTGTGTTTCTCTGTCTTCTCATTTTGTTTATCTTACTGTGTTTGGGGTCTTCTTTTCGCAGCCTGAAGGGTCATAGTTCCCGTTGTTTTTGGTGTCTGTCCCCAGTAGCTAAGGTTGGTTCTGTGGGTTGTTTAGGCTTCCTGGTGGAGGGGACTAGTGACTGTATTCTGGTGGATGAGGCTGGATCTTGCCTTTCTGTTTGGCAGGTCTGTGTCTGGTGGTGTGTTTTGGGGTGTCTGTGGCCTTATTATGATTTCAGGCCTCTTCTGTGGTAATGCATGGGTTTTTGTTCCTGTCTTGCTAGTTGTTTGGCATAGCATGTCCAGCACTGTAGCTTGCTGGTTTTTGAGTGGAGCTGGGTCTTGACATTGAGATGGAGATCTCTGGGAGATTTTTGCTGTTTGATATTACATGGAGCTGGGAGGTCTCTTGTGGACCAGTGTCCTGAACTTGGCTCTCCCACCTCAGTGGCACAGCCCTGACACCTGGCTGGAGCACAAAGAGCCTGTCCTCCACACAGCTCAGAATAAAAGGGAGGAAAAGAGAAAGAAAGAAGAAAATAAAAAGAAAGAAAGATAGGAAGGAAGGAAGGAATAAAGAAAGAAAGGAAGAAGATAAAATAAAATAAAATAAAGTTATTAAAATAAAAAATTATTAAGAAAAAAATTTTTAAGTATTAAAAAAGGACAGATAGAACTCTAGGACAAATGATAAAAGCAAAGCTATACAGACAAAAATCACACACAGAAGCATACATACTCACAAAAAGAAAAAAAAGGAGAAAAAATATATATATATCGTTGTTCCCAAAGTCCATCTCCTCAATTTGGGATGATTATTTGTTTATTCAGGTATTTCACAGATGCAGGGTACATCAAGTTGATTGTGGAGGTTTAATCTGCTGCTTCTGAGGCTGCTGGGAGAAATTTCCCTTTCTCGTCTTTGTTTGCACAGCTCCCGGGGTTCAGCTTTGGATTTGGCCCCACCTCTGCGTGTAGGTCACCTGAGGGCGTCTGTTCCTGCTCAGACAGGACGGGGTTAAAAGAGCAGCTGATTCGGGGGCTCTGGCTCACTCAGGTCGTGGGGAGGGAGGGGCACGGAGTGTGGGGCGAGCCTGCGGCGGCAGAAGCCGGTGTGACGTTGCATCAGCTGGAGGCGCGCCGTGCGTTCTCCCAGGGAAGTTGTCCCTGGATCACGGGACCCTGGCAGTGGCGGGCTGCACAGGCTCCCAGGAGGGAAGGTGTGGATAGTGACCTGTGCTCACACACAGGCTTCTTGGTGGTGGCAGCAGCACCTTTAGCGGCTCATGCCCGTCTCTGTGGTCCACGCTGTTAGCCGCGACTCGCGCCTGTCTCTGGAGCTCCTTTAATCGGCGCTCTTAATCCCCTCTCCTCACGCACCAGGAAAGAAAGAGGCAAGAAAAAGTCTCTTGCCTCTTCGGCAGCTCTGGACTTTTTCCCGGACTCCCTCCTGGCTAGCCATGGTGCACTAGCCCTCTGCAGGCTGTGTTCACGCCGCCAACCCCAGTCCCCTCTCTGCGATCCGACCGAAGCCCGAGCCTCAACTCCCAGCCCACACCTGTCCCGGCGGGTGAGCAGACAAGCCTCTCGGGCTGGTGAGTGCTGCTCAGCACCAATCCTCTGTGCGGGAATCTCTCTGCTTTGCCTCCGCCCTCTCCTCCGTGGCTCTGAAGCTTCCCCCCTCCGCAACCCGCAGTATCCGCCTGCGAATGGGCTTCTAGTGTGTGGAAACCTTTCCTCCTTCACAGCTCCCTCCCACTGGTGCAGGTCCCGTCCCTATTCTTTTGTCTCTGTTTATTCTTTTTTCTTTTGCCCTGCCCAGGTATGTGGGGAGTTTCTTTCCTTTTGGGAGGTCTGAGGTCTTCTGCCAGCGTTCAGTAGGTGTTCTGTAGGAGCTGTTCCACATGTAGATGTATCTCTGCTTATTTGTGGGGAGGAAGGTGATCTCCGCATCTTACTCTTCTGCCATCTTGAAGCTCTCCCCTAATGTAATTTAAATTTCAAGAAATCTTCTCCCTCAATTGCTAGTTCAGATTCTCTAGCTTCGTACAGAATCCTTTTATTAGAGTTCAAAAGAGAAACAGAACCAATAGGATACATGATTCATATATATATATATATATATATATATATATATATATATATATATATATGTGACTGACAAATACAGGGATTCTATAGAAATCTGTAGAAATCTTGATACATATGAGGAGATTTATTAAAGGACTTGGCTCACATGATTGTGGAGACCTCTCGTCGGCAACCTGGAGAAGTAGGAAAGCCAGTGGTATTATTCAGCCCAAGTCTGATGGCCTGTGAATGGGTGGGTGATGGTGTGAATCCCAGTCTGAGTCTGAAAACCTGAGAATCAGATGAAGTCCAAGGACAGAAGAAGATGGATGTCTCAGCTCAAGCAGAGTTGGAATTCAATCTTCCTCCACATTTTTGTTCTATTCAGGCCCTTAATGAATTGGATAACACCTACCCACATTTGCAAGACTGATCTTTACTCAGGCAACGGATTCAAATGCTAATCTCTTTCAGAGAAACCCTTACAGACATACCCAGAAATTATGTTTTACCAGTTATCTGGGCACCCCTTAGTCCTGTCAATTTGACACATAAAATTAACCATCAAAATTCCTACCAAGTGTTGCTATCAGAACTCCATCTGGCACTTCTATTTTCACCTAGGCAGTCTAAGTCCTCTCTCCAGGTGCTACTTCTTTCCAACTTGATGCTGGTACCCATGCATAAAATGACAACAAAACTTTGTAGTAAAGGAGTCCCAAAGAAATACTATTGCCCCCAGTATTTGGTAACTAAACAGGTTGTTTTTCATAGACATCGCTTCTTAGGTTCCAGCAAAGAAACATAAGAACCTGTTTTCTTGAGTTTAGATCAAGAGATATAGGCTGATGATGGTACTATGCTGCATTTAGCATCACTACTCCACTTCCATGTCTATGGCTTTCCTGAAGACCCAAGCTCATTACATATGGCTACTTCTTGCCTGAAAATAATTGTACCGGGAAGCATATCAGAGTTAATGAAGATATGTAAAGTTCTGCCAAGTCTACTCTACTAGTGTTACAGACATTCATAGAAATGTGATTTCTATGTGATACCACACCAAAAAAAACCCCAAATACACGTGACATATAGTCCCCTTTGTCCTAAATATTCCATTCCTTTGCTCCTATCAACTTCTTAAATTCAGGCTATTATCATCCCTATATTTATACTCACTATTCTTGTTTTCAGTCTCTTGCTAGACTTGAATCAAAAAGAAACCTTACAGTCATCAGTCTGCAAAAAGAAATGTATTGATTGATAAGCTGAGGTATTCAGGCCACTCTGTAAAAAGAAAATTCCTAACATGTGGAGGGGAGAGAGGTAGTCCGTATATTCAAGTGTCTTAAAATTCAGGAGGGAAGTTCACTTCAACTGTTAGTTTCTACCCTTCAAAGAAAAGTGAACAAAGGTGTAGAAAATCAAAAAGGAAACTTTGTTCACACAGGGGAAGTGAGAATATATATTTTGTGTTCCTTTTGTATTCCTCTATTTGGCAAAGAAGCAATTAAGCAGGTGAGAGACAACCCCATGGAAACACAAACAGTAGAAGAAATTTGTCTAGAACATCTGTTTAAAATTTCTGAAGTCAGAAGATTAGAGATTGATAAAGAGAAATATTCTCTGTAATCAGTTTAACACCTGCTCACTGAATCCCCTAATGCTCTTTTACTGTGCAGTGTTCTCCAAATCATGGATAACTCTGTCAATCAGGAAATCACTTAAATGAGGCCAAACCATCTTGTGGCAAAAACAACAGCAATAAAAACTGCAGGGACCATGGAACCCTTGAACATTGAAGATGTAAAAAAAGAAGAAAAACACAGAGTTTCATTTCTGTTTTTTGCAGTCCTTACTTAAGTGTTCCTTGTCTTGCTAATTTATTTTCAACAGAAAAGATACATTGCATTTTTCTATTGAGACCCCTTTTTCCCTTTCTTTCGTGACATTCTACTAAGATATATCCCTAGGTTTATAAGTAAAATCTATAAGAGTAATATTTTCTTCATGTCATGATCAATGTGTACTCTTTTTTCTGTGATTCTAGTCTGGTGGCTCACAGTATCATTGTTATGTGAAACAAAGTAGTTAGAGGAGAAAAATGTTCAGCTATCAAAATTGATTTATAGTTAAAAACCATTATATGAATTTTAAAGACAACTTACAAATTAAAATTTACAGAATTCAAAATTTCTTTTTTTTGACAAATTGTTTATTAAAAAAATGTCATTCATGTTCATGTGACAGTTTTACTTATTTATATTTTCAATTTTAGTATAATGACTGCTGAAATTTCAGCATTCTGATGACTGCTGCTTTTGCCCAAAGATAAATATGAAATTATGTGTAAATATTTTTCTAACCTTGTAAATGCTTTGATTATTTTAATTCTGTTCAAATAATGGTTTATTTGTTTGGTTTTTCAGATACTGTTAACAAATGGTAACCAGACAACAATATAGAAACAGAAAATCTGTGTTGTCAAGATTTGAAATTTTAATAAGATTAAACTTGAATTTCATTTCTGACTCTATAAATAATTTTACTAATTTTCTTACAAAAAGGTATATTTACATTTGAATATCCTAAATTGACAGCATTTACAGTTTATGTTCAGGTATGAAAAGAAAATAATAGAAAACAGCAAAAGAAGTTTATTTTTTGCATAAATTCATGTTTTCATAGTTGTTTTAGTTGGTGGGACTACAAAAGATTGTTGTCTTTCATTGTAGGTTTTAAATAAATGTAATTTCTGAAATTCATAGAAATAGGCTCAAATAATGCCTGTAAGATAGGATTCCCAGTACAAGAAGGAATTACATTCTCTGTAACTAGTTGAGTCCTTCAGTTGAATAAATTTGGTTGTGAGTCAACTAACTGAACCTGATGTCAGAATCACTGTGTTCTGGTCATGGCACTGCTGTTTCATTTCTCTAAGTCCTATTTCATCAGCAGCAAAAGTGAGGAATTTAACTCAAGTTGGGTTTTATATCATGTCAATATCATATGTATTCATTTCCCTCAAGCTGTTCCTGCCAGACCATGTCCTATGGTGTGTGCTCAACATGGGCCCACAGATAACATGCAGAATGTCATGTTGGCCTACTCAACCATAGAGAAATCAGAATCCCAGTACATCAAAAACTCTCAGCGTTTTGAAAACTGATTGATCTAGAACGGGAACAAACATTACTGACCTATGCCTAAATTTGATGGTGACTGACAGTTCTACAATATTCCTGGCTGGCATCCCTGTTTAAGCTTATGAGTATACTGGACTGCTACCTGACCTCTGTTCTCTCTCCATCCTAACTTACACCCCAGAAGCCTTGCTAGGGCCTGCTTCCTGCCTCCACAATGTCAGTTTCCAGACATATCATTTATCAAGTTCTGATATAAAAAGACTCCTCACTTAGTTAAGGAGGAAAACTTGGATTGCATGTACTTCTATTGACCTTTCCATTTATTGACATTGCAGTTGGTAGCCACTTAATCAAAACTATGTCACGCCCTGTTTGGTCCTGATTATGTGTGCTTTACCTTACATAAGAAAACTTCATGGAGTGTAAGACGTTATTATGGAAAGAATAGTGGGAGTTGGGAGACCTTTTATCACCATCCATATTTTACCTCTTTAAAATTGAAATGGCAAAATGTAAGCCCAACCACTGTCACCTGTTGGTTTCTTCATGAGTTTAGGACTGTGACAGTGGCTTATTTTCTAGTCAAATCCTTAATTAGAATACAATTTTTTTAAAAAAGATACTACATTGCATATGTATTGACATTCTGCTTCATTTTTAGAATATCTCTACTCCTCACATAAATCTTTCAAAGTAGGTATTATCTAGTCATTTGAGGCTCAGAAAAACTAAGTAAATAGCCCTTAATTACAATGCTAGTTAGTGGCAAAGCTAGCATTCAGACCATATCCTTTTGTCTATAAAATTTGTGTTGTTTTCTACTACCTATTTTCTTCCCATTTTGCTTTAAAAGAAATCTATTTCTCCAGGCAACTGCAGCTAAAATTATCCACTACATATTAACCCCCCATCCCATTTTTAATAGTAGCTCTCTGTTGTCCGATAACTCTCCCTGGATATTGACTTAGTGGCTGATTTTTATTATTATTTAAAAGCATGTAACATTTCTTTCTGTTCCTTACCCATTTCTATAAGACAAGATCCTGACTAAAGTAGTCCTTCTGGAGATGGAGAAGAGAGAACCTCTGTTGAAACTAGCTGTCCCCAGAATTGTTCTCATACATGGTTAACTAGTAGGTATTCAATAAATATTTGTTGAAGAATCAATGAGAGATGGACCTAACAAAAATTGGTGCTTTATAAATAAAAGTAATTTTAGGGCACAATCAAACCTGTTTTCTTTATATTTACCCTTTGACAGATTAGGTCTGCCAACTGTAGAACATGAGAAAACAAACACATTGTGGGCTTGGGCAAGAAGCATGTCCCTATAATGTTTCTTTATATATTTAATCAATCAGATCAATTTTGGGTAACTGAGTTCTTTTCTTGGGTTACAAATTCCCTTAAGATAGTTCAACCTATAATGCATTTATATTTGTGTCTACAGCTTTATAAAGTGAATGCAAAAGATGCGCTCAGCTTCAGTGGAAGTGGAAAGGGAGCAGGAAGGGAAATGCAAGAAGAATGAGTATGTTATCTGGTTTCTTTCCATTTCTTTCACTCCATCATGATTAGATTACTTGATGGATTTTCTTTCTCCAAAGAATCTACAAAAGTTATCTTGAGAATTTCATGCAATATATATTGTTAAGCTATCAACAAAGCACTTAATATTATCCTTGAACCAAATGTAGGATAATGACTAACACTTTTTATAAATTGGCAAACATTACTATCACAGTAGTGTTTATAAAGCTTCAGTTACACGTATGGGAAAATTATTGTAGGATGATATATCTTGCAAGGAATAAACCAAGACAGACTTATCTGATTCAGATTTTGAACTAAATGCTAGACTCTGTGTAACAGTTGGTCTTAATTTATTTCTTTGGATGGACATCTTTCAAAGTATGTAGAAAAATCATTATTTATATAAGTGACTAAACAGGAGAATTAATGCTATCCATCAGCACTTATGAGACTTTCTAAAATCATGTCTTCATTCATTTACAATTACATAACCAGCATTAATAACATGTCACAGATGAAATATGTCACAGAGAAATAGAGCACTTTAGTCTTCACAGACATATTACTGTAGCCAAGAGATATAGATAATGTTATTCCACTCGAAGGGTGTATATACCACAGAGACTGCCGATTCAACGTTTTATTCATTTTACAATGAACAAAATTCCAAATTAGATTAACATGGGAATTTGGTATCATGCATACAGTTCTTATATTAGGCTTTTGAGAAGCTCTGCCTGTATTCTCAGTTGAAACCTGCAAACATGAAGTCCGCAGGACTTTAAGATTCCCTCACTGAGCAGGGAGAATGAGACTTCGGATCTCTGCCCAATAGACTGAACAGTAACATCTCAGTAGAGTGATGGTTATTACTCCTTATTCCAAAACACAGGGGGCATTTCTAGTGAATCACAGAGTAACAGTAGAGTGTGTTCACTGCTGCCCTGGCTCATGGGAAGATTTCCAGCTGGTTATTCTCATCTCTATTTGGTTTAGCCAATTAATCTTTTCTTTCATGGATGTACCCAGATCAAAACACACACACACACACACACACACACACACACACACGCACACGCACACACACACACACAAACTATACCCTGAAGAGACTTAAATGTCTAAGCATATTTTCCCAACTTGATTATATTCTCAGCTGCAGATTACTTCTAAGACCATTTTCACTCATTGTTTAAACAACAACCTAAAATTATTTAAGTGACTTAATACCACTTTCCAAATGCCAGGGGAGAATCAAAAGAAGTGAAAAATGTTTTCGTTAATGGAAACAAGTGAACATAGTAAAAAAGAAGCAAGGGAACAATTCTTATGGAGCATATTAGCAAATGTGTAATAGTTTAACCATAATTTTGAGGTGTGTGCATATGTGTATTTGTATGTGCGTAAATGCTTTTATAATGTAAAATAAGAATTGGTGTGGAGTTATGAGGGACTCAGCTAAAAAGCAACCTCAGTGAGATCTCTAAACACTGAATCTCAGTAGGTCCCACCTCATGATTCTTTATTTCAATTCACTCTTTCCTTTATTGTGCTGTACATTTTATAATTACTGGTCATTTCTCTCTCGTATGCCTCCCCCACTAGATTTTAAACTTCTTAAAGTCAGGGATTTGTTTTGTTCACTATGTACAACCTAGAGCCTAACAAAGTGCTTGTTGCAAATAATGCTTGTTAAGTGATCAAAGTAACAAAGATATGGAATTTAAAATTTCACAGGTTTTTTTTTTTCCTTCTTTATGCTTGCTATAGTTCAATTGAAGGTCCAGAATACTTTAAAAAAAAAAATCTTACGGTACTATGTGGGTAGGAAAAAAGATACAGCTGAAGCTGAAAAGCCATTTTTTAGGGAGAAAGTATTTGTGCTTTCTTTCATTAAGTATCCACAAATGTGCAAGGCTCTATGATAGATTCCAGGTAGAGAAATATGCCCTTGCCATACAATAGCCCATAACCAATTGGGGAGATTGACAGCTAAACAAACAATGTCAATATAACATGGTTCTCTGTTGTACGAGAAAGACTCTCAAGATACGATAGACATGTTTTCACAGAGATGACCTTTAGTTTTGGTAATTAATGTTGAGTAAACTTTTTATTAGTGAAAAGAAAGAGAAAACACTCCCTAGAAAAAGAGACAGTGAAAGGGCACAGCATGGTCAGGAATACAAAACAATTTAATGCAGCGTTTCTTGAATGTTCAGGATAGATGGGGATGAAAAGAGAAAAGAACAGAAAATGCTTGGTCCTCAGTTATATTTAAGGTGTTAATCTACTGTTTTCCATCTTCACCAAGATTATGATTAATAGCAATGATTTGAGTGGAAGCAAGTGGAGTTTGGATTACGATTTTAAAGGAGATTTTAGACTTCCATCATTGCTAATCTTAAAGAGCAGGACAATCAACCTCTTTCTATAATTTAGATCAGCTTGATAATGAAGAAATAGAATATATATTACTTTGAGGTCTTTTTCTTTCTAATTTTATAACACCTTATGAAAAAATAACTATTTGTAATTTACTGTGTGAAACTCAAAGTTTAAGACTATACTTCTGGAAATGTGGATTCAAAAACCTGAATCCTTATTACAATTGCTTTTCTATAGTTTACATTTACAGAAGATTGCAACTTTCTTACTAGAGCCCAAATATAAAATTTTACTTGAAATGAGTATAAGTATTCTTATTTCATTTATCACTTTTTACATGGTAAGTAAAAAACCCTGAATTTTCAGAGACAAGGACAATTGTTTCACTAATCCCCTAAAAGATGTCATGCTGCCATTTCTGTACATGTTTGGAAACTTTACATATACCTCTACATAATGAATCATTCACATACATAATCCATTTCTTTTTAAACTTTGGGATAAATAAGGATCACCCCAAAAATAATTTTAAAATTCACAATTTACTACATTAGAGAAAAATGCTGAGAGGAAAATATAATATTCAATAACTCAAGGCTAGACTTTAACCTGGTAGAAATAAGCAGAGACAACATGGAGAGGAACTGGGGCCCCCAGGGCCTGCACTGCAGGTTGGTCTTTCAATTGCTGCAATCCAGAGTGATGGGCTGTAGAATCATCACCAAATGGTTCTCCTATTTTTTTTTTTTCCACTGAGGAGATTAAAGATACCTCAAGTAATGTGCTCATGTTCTGTACTCTCCACATGGGAATTTTCATTACATCAGTTACTGTACTCCATGTCTCTCACATCATACACACACACATCTTACAAGGTGACCCTATCCTTCTTTCTTCCACACATCTCTCTTCTCCCACACTCTGCTTTCTATCTAAATTATTTTCTCATATCCACCAATCACTCAGAGCCAAATTTCTCAAGACACTTTATTTTCATTTCCTTACCATGTACGTTCAAATTTCTGTCTTTAAGGATATTTCCAAGAAACATAAAAGACACTGACATTTAAGTTTTCATTTAAAAACTTTTCAATTAGGCCTGTGTAGTGTCTGAGTTGCCCTGTCCTTATACAGTTCTAGAAATGTCCCAATTTTTACTCAAATAAGTATTCTCTGTTAAGTGTACCCATTTTGTTTATTACTCTTTCCCATTCAATTCTCTCTGCACTTTGCCCTTTATCACTTATATTGCTTGTTTTCCCTTCTCTTCTTTATTGGCTATTACCCAACAGCTCAAAATGTGAGCTCCCACTTTCACTAGGAGCTTCACATCTGTCCACACACACACACACACACACACACACACATGCAACACATGTTCACACACATCTCCCTTTCTAAACATTCTATCTCTCTCATATCTCTCAATTCCTCAAAGTCAAATTTCTCAAAAGACGCTCACTGTCACTATTTCCTTATGACCTATGGATTCCCTAATCCTCACCCCAATTCCTCTAATTACTTATCATTCAAAGGAAAACAGTGACCCACAAACTGAAAATCAATTCACTCCATGTCTCTGTAGCACTTTGCTAACTTCACCCCAATGCACACTCTTCCTTCACCTATACATTTCTGTGGGCTTCTAGGAAGCTCCCTGACCACTGGTGAGAAGCCATCTCTGTCTTTCCTTCATGGCCTTAAGAGAAGGTGGCATACAAGCTGGACTTTATTCCACTTAGGTTTCTCTACACTCTTCCCCTCCTTTCAGAGACCATGCCTACTGGAGGCTTTAGAGGCTCAAGTCCAAATTTCTGTAATTCTGCGGTAGTATTACAAAAATATCTGAGCAGAATCTAACCAAAATAACGTCATGAAAGAATCAATTGTTATAGCAGCTATGTTCTTGCTCAGTTTCTTTGTAATGACTCAGTTACTCAACCAAAATCCCCATCAGGAGAAATTTGAAAGATAGAACACTCTGCAGCTCCATGAACCTCTGTGATGACAATATATTACCTATAGTCTACCCCAGGTCATCTGTTAAAACAGAGGACAGGGTGCATGCCAATTTACCTGCTCTGAGGTGAAATGTGAGGAGTAAACACATAAACAAAACCAAGAACCTAAATAAGATCATCAAATGGCTTCCAGAGAAGAAACATACACTCTGAAGTATGGATGACAAGGAGGACTGACATCTAAGAGGAACTTTTTGTAACATTTTCTCTCGTGTCTTTGAAACAAATACCTATTTTTGAAACTTGATTTAAAAAAGCTTCTTTCCAATTTACATTCTAGAAATATGAGGTCTACAACTGATCAACTTATTATTACAGGGACAGTAACTTGATAGAGTATAGTCTTCCTCATGACCCAGATCACTGTGCAGGCAAAGAGCTATGCAGGTGGCTAGCACAATGGTGAAGATAAGTTATTTTGCTATTATTACTGAGCCTTTGTTCAAGATAAGAGGGTTTTTCGTTTGTTTTTACTGAAGAATACCATGAGACATTTGTTACAAACGCAACATGTAAAAATATTTTTCAGACATTGAAAAAAAATAACTATGCCCCTCTTTGACTCTTTAATGTCTCAAAATAATTAGGTTTCAATAACTAATTTCACTTCTGATAATAAAAATAAATATCTCCATTTTAAACCAATATGTACTATTATAAAATCTTTAAAATATCTCTTGTTTTTTATGTTTGTTCTTAAATTTTCTAGGTGTTTTAAACCAACAAGTAAACAGGATCACACTACGACTATAACAATGTAAGAGTAAAAGGCTACACAGAACGTTCTTCTTTCCCTTGGAAACCTGTATAGATTGCAGGAAAAAAGTGTACAGCTATTCATAATCATTTTTTAGTTGTCAAATAAGTTAGCATCACTATGGTTGCTCATGAGTTTCAATTAGCATAATAAATATCTTCAATATTATCTCAAGGAGAATTTTTTCTTTTGAAACTAATACATTTAAAAAAAATTCTCAAAATTACTTGGATACCATATCATTTAGACAAAATATGTAACACTACATAACTAGATCTTATTTGCATGTCCCTTTAATATTTGCTTATTAATGAATACTAATATTCTCTTTGCATGAGGAAATTATGTAATAAAAATATGAGATGCCTTTCTAAAACCATATAATCAGGGAATACTAGTATCATTTCAGGCTGAGTAAGTATGACTTAAGGCAATACTTAATTATTGACATGCTTAAAGAATATGTTCATAAAAGGCTTGAATTAAAGTGGTCAAAGGTGTGTGTCCATTTACTACTCTATGCACTCCAATTTTGATTTGATTCACTTGTCCACATGTTTCCACTGCTACTCACAGAATTCTCTTAATGTTAAAACATTTTAGTAAAAAAAAAATGTATATTTGCTTCCCACTAGTAAATAGTAAAAATTATTCAACTGCAGCTTAGTAGCTTATTAATATGGATTTGATCCAGTGGTATGGCTGTTTGACTACATTAAAAAGATTTATTGTCAAGTCTGATGTCATTGACAAATACTCTCAGCATTCTCTTGTAAATAATATGTATCCATTCTAGTTTATTCACTGGTAAAAGTAAGTATAGCACTTAAAAAGCATTTACATTTACACTTGAAAACCATGGACATTATTTGCTACTTTAAATTAATTTGATCCAATGTTGACTTCATTTAGCAATAACTATTTCTAGTTAAAAGACATGATTTCAATAATCATTTTAAAAATAATTAGATTTTAGGGAAATTGAGTATGACATGAAAGTTAAAAGAAGAGCTGTATTTTCCCTACTTTTGGTAACACTAGGGTTGGAAGACAGAAAAAGGTCAAATTTCAGGTGGGTCATAAAAAGGATTTTACCCAGGCACTGCGTGATCCATGTCATCCAGTTGTCTCCCAGTTGTAACAAAAGTCAAAAACAAATAAAATGGATATTAAACAAGGAAATAGTAAACCAATCTATTGATATTTGAAGACAAAGACATAACTTTTTCAACTTACTGAATATGTTAATGGAAGCAATTCTCCCTTTATATCTTTTTGCTGGGAGGGATGCTATACAGTTTTTTGTTTCGTTTTATTTTTTTACCTTACCAAAATTTACATTCTGTTCTCTCTGTGTATTTTGAAGACAAAAGCTATTTGTTTGGTCATTCAATGCCAAAATAGTAATGTGGTGGAGGACAATTTAATCTTTTGTCTTTTCTTACTCAATACCTATATACCTCTATTTCACTCCCTTATCTTCACTATTGCAATGCCAATCAGCAAAAAGGGGAGAATGAACTAGAAAGAGGTTGTCAACATGCAATTTCAAGACTATAAAGCTGCAACAATTGCTTCTTAGGATAAAATCTATCGAGGCAAAAGTAAAAAGGTTATAACTCTACTGGCTCCTTGAAGGAATATGAAAACAGAGGCTCTGTGGTCAGTTTACAGCATAGAAGGGGAAGTGAGGAGAACTCAAATTTGGCAACTCTGATTTCACTGTTTTTTTAGGGGAGAAAGTGTTGGTATCAAAGGACTTAAACCCTCAGTTCCTGGACAAGCATAAATGTATTGAAAATGATTCAATTAGCAACTCCAAACAATTTTAGATGTACCAAGCAACCTTCTAAATATCATTTGATTCCTCATGTTTTATTTATAATTGTAAATTAATAATTTGCAATTCTCATTTATTGAAGAAAACTTAAGTTGGGGCACAGTTTTCTATCTCAATATGTTGCTTAAGTGAGTCCTCTTGCCCTAGGCAAGGAACATGATCTGAATTGTGTTTAATAGATACTAATGTGGTGGTCTGAGCAAAATTCAACAGAGAAGGGAGAGACTGGGAACAGAGACCAGTTAAAAGGAGTAGTTTGAGACTTAGTAAGGCTGTAGAACTTGGGGAAATCAAATGGTTAGGTAAAGGATAAATGAAAAATGAAAGCACACAGGTAGCATGTAATACAGGACAAGACATAGGAGAGTAATTTATGAATAAAAATAGTAATCCAAATTTAGTGGTCCAGCAGTTAAGACTCAGCGCTTCCACTGCAGGTGTTGCAGGTTCCATCCCTAGTCTGGGAACTAAGATCCCTCATGTCACAAAGTACAGCCAAAAAGGAAAAAGAGAGTTTTGCTTTGTTTTGATATTTGGTTTGGTATGAACAACTTTCTAGACTGATAAGAAGAATAAACAAGGATTTTATAGATAATATTGGTGCAAAATTTTTTAAATGTTGTCTATTTTATATTAGAGTTTTTTAATATAAATTATTAATAACTGAAAAGAAAATTTGTTACTGTTTTCTTTCCATAGCAAAAGGAAAGGAAAGGGACCAAATAATTTTAACTCTTGCATTTTTTAGTCTACTTCTCTACTGACATAATAATAATTTGTGCACATTAAAATAATTATAATAATTTCAGAAATAGACTACCCTTTTTCAGATGTAAAGGAAGAATGGTGGTAAGCTACTAATTATTTTAATTAACTGAAGAATCTTAGAATATTAATTATAATTTTTTACAGTATATCTTTATCTCATTTTTTAAATCAAGTGATGACAACCTTAGGTAATGGGTACACAATTAACTCCTCATTTATTTGTCTCTCAGGGCATACTTCAACTCTCCATATATCAACCTAGGTTACTTTTTTGTTTTGCTTAATTAAGTATCAGGTTTTAATATATTTTTAGTGTCCATCATGTAACTGCATGAGCAAACTGGAATTGCTGACAGTCATTAATTCCTTCATCAGACTCAAAGTTAATTTTATCTGCTATTGTCTCACCAAATAATAAATATAATTAGAATCAAATGTAACAATAAATATATACTCATCTCTTCCATTCAGGACCAACATTTTAGAGAGACTAATATTAAGAAATGATTTGGCTTTCATTTTTAAGATTGTACTAATTCAAATTATTAGCCTGTGTACACGTGTACCACATAAACAAATGAATCATCTGTCTTTCTCATCCATGTACCATTTTATTTTATTTTATTCTGAGTAATCACTAAAAAAATTAGAATGAAACCTGTAACTTCATTTCAAAAATAACAATATACTAAAATGTGGGAACACTGAATACAACTCAGAACTGGATGGGCAATAGGGTGGGTAAAGGAGGGAAGTGAAGCTGCATAAAATATAAGTGAAGACAAAGTGATAAGTTGAATTGATTAACTTCAAAATAAGAAGCAATTCAGTACTATAGAATATACAGTATGGATCAAAGAACTATTTTTCTGGATAATAGAATAATCATTCTGCAGAAAGACTATTCTTTAAATTTCATTTGTGGTGGAGGTAAGACACTTCCATTGCTAATGATTTAGAAACATCATTCTTGTACATCTTGTGTACAGTGAGCAAATCCAAATTTCCATGAATCTCAAACATTAAGGAAAACATAATTGCAATCCAGTTTGCATAATGAAATATAAAAGAGCCATATAATTGTTATCTTAAATTTATAAAGATGTACCATAGGGGCAGAAAAAAGTACTTAAAATTCATATAGAATGACCCCAAATAACCAAAGTAATAATTGAGCAAAAAGAATGAAACTGGAGGCTTCACACTTCCTGATTTCAAATTATATCACAAAGCTATAGTAATCAAAACAGTATACTACTTGAATAAAAAACAACACATAAACCAAAGGAACAGAATAAAAAGCCCAGAAATGATCCCACTCATATGTGGTCAACTGTCCTTGACAAGGGAACCAAGAATACAAAATGGGGAAAGGATAGTCTCTTCGATAAATGGTGTTGGAAAAACCAGATGTCCACATGCAAAAGAATGAAATTGGAACCATATCTTACACCACACATGAAAATCAACTGTAAATGTATTAAAGCCTTAAACATAAGACCTGAAACCATAAAATATCCAGAAGAAAACAAGGAAAAAACTGCTTGACATTGGTCTTGACAATGATTTTTTGCATTTGACAACACAGACAACAAAAGCAAAAATAAACAAGCAGAATTACATCAAGCTAAACAGTTTCTGTACAGCAAAAGAAACAATCAACAAAATGGAAAAAACAAACTACAGAATGGGAAAAAATATTTGCAAACCATATATCTGATATGGGATTAATATCCAAAATATCTAAGAAACTCCTATAACTCAATAGCAAAGCAAACAAATCACCACCAACAACAACAAAAACACATAAAAAACCCCACATAGCAACAACAACAAAAAAACCTAATTAAAACATAGGCAAAGGAACTGAACAGACATTTTTCTAAAGAAGGCATACAAATGGACAACAGATATATGAAAAGGTGCTCAGCAAATCAAAACCACAATGAGATATTACCTCATACCTGTTAGGATGGCTATTTGACTATTAAAAATAAAAGTGGGGGAAAGGGGGTAGTAACAAGTATTGGCTAGGATGTGGAGAAAAGGGAACCCTTTTCCTTGGTAGTAGTGTAAATTAGTATAGCCATTATGAAAAGCAGTATGGAGGTTTCCTCAAGAAATTAAAAGTATAACTACTATATGATCTAGCAATCCACCTCCTGAGTATTTATCCAAAGAAATTGAAATCAAGGTTTTGAAGAGATATCTGAACTCCCATGTTCATCACAGCATCATTCACACTAGTCCAGATAGGAAACAACTTAAGGCCCACAGATTGATGAATGAATAAAGATGTTGCATACACATACAATGGAATATCGTTCAGCCTTAAAACAGAAGGAAATCTTACCATTTGTGACAGCATGGATGAACCTGGATGACATTATGCTAAGTGAAATAAGCCAGAAAGAGAATTACAAATACTGCAGGATCTTACTTATATGTGGAATCTAAAATAGTCAAACTCATAGGAGTAGAGAGTGCAGTGGTGATTGTCAAGAGGCGGGGAGAGGTGAAAATGTGGAGATGATGGTCAAAGGGTACAAAGTTTTAGTTATGCAAGATAAATTCTGGGGATCTATTATATAGCATTGTGTCTGTAACTAACAATACTTTATTATGTACTTAATATTTTCTAAGATGGTAGACATTACATTTGTTGTTCCTACCACAAAATGATAATAAAGAGGGTTGGAGGAAAATTTGAGAGGTGATGGATATGCCTAAGACCTTAATGGTGGTGTTGTTTTTACAGGTGTATATTTATCCAAATTCATTGAGTTGTATACATTAAGTATGTAGAGATTTTTGCATTTCAAAAACAAAATAATAAATAAATGAATGTTTTAATTAAGGGTGCTAGTTTAATATAGTAACTTTATTAGGGCTTTGTGTGGGTTGTAGTTGAAGAGGTTAGAGAGAAATGATTTTAGGCTAGTATACAGGGTTCTTCAAGTTTTCTGAAAGATAGATGAAATACAACATATTTTTTTCAGTTTTCTATTCCTGGGCACACTTCATTTATTTTAACTTTCTCTAATATAGCTGAGGCTTAATGTAGAATACATAACTATCACATGTCCTTAAATGTGATTTTTATAGGCATTTTGTGATTAATAGAGGGATGTATCACATCTGTGGAGATGCTGGTGAAGGGTTATTGTTTGAAAAGGATATCCTTCATTTTTATAATAGAAGAGGAATTAAAAGTCTCAAAAGTCTTCTAGTAATATGTAAATTTTTGGTGTTGATGTTAAATTAGAGACCTTATTAGATTTGGTTTTACACATATGTTAAGATTTCAATGCTTTTCAAGTTTTCTTGCAAAATGATTGGTCTTAAATACCCTTTCCATGGCTGACAGTACTCACTAACCACATACTGGGCCCTGATGGTCATGTTCATTACTCTGTTTGATCTCCTACCCTGCACCTTTTCTTCATGACAGCGAGGGAGTTGGAGCTGTGGTTGCTAGGAATATGTCTGGAAGTGGTTCTTATTCTTGATGTTTAGCAGTAAAATAACTTAAAAGAGGAGAGACTGAACCACCTACATATATGAAACAGAATTCAAACGAAATAAGTCCTCAACTCCAGCAGTACCCTCTCCAAGACCACATGGAATTAGTGAACATGTGACAGAGGGTAAATCAGATTATGAAGAAGCAGTCTTAACTGATTGTAATTATCATTTTACTTTTGTGAAATTTTACAAAAATAAATGACCATGAGAGTGCATTGCTGGAACTCCTCTCTGGTCCTAGAAAGGGGCCAGCATAAGTGGAATTAAGCTTCATTAGCACCATAATAAATGTACCTCTGTGCCCCAGCTGAACATAGCTGCACTATGAAGCAAACAGGAATGAAGAACTCATGGGGAAAATGACAGCTGAAAGAAGCAAAGCTCGGCTTAAAGAAGAGAGCTTTAAGAAATGCAGCCAGTGACCCTGGGGGCAGAGACTGAGCATGAGCCTCACAGTTTAGGCATTTCAACTTGCCCTCCTTTGCAAAATCACTTGAGTGACTGTGACATTGGAATTAGTGGGAATCACTTCACTTTACAGATATTTATTGGGTGGCTATTATGTTCAATTCACTGGCTATTTTTCCTCAATCTATATAGCAGGTTAGGGTAATGAGATTATATATTACATAGATTATAAAAACAAGGGCCTACGTTATGAGAGTAATAAAACATAAATTAGGTGTGACAGAGTTGATTTAATGGAGGAAATTATTTTATCTATTTGAGAGGATCAATTTTCCAGTAGTATATAAACTTTGAGGGGTCTTGAAAGTTAAAAGGTTTAAGAGAAGAAAATCCAATGAAGATAAGAGAGGCCAACATGAGTAAATTTGTTTTGGAGGTTAAAATTCACAGGGATATATATAGCCCAGCATGCAAGATTTTTTGACAATCTCTGAGCAAACATTCCTATGCCGACTTCCTATGCCACACTGGTATCTCCCAAACATATGGCTCACCTTCAGACTTCTGTGTCATTCACCTTCAGTTCTACATGCCAGGAACACCCCTGTCCATTCACCTCTGCCTGGTTACCTCCTATTCATGCCTCATATTCCATCTCAGTGTCGCTCTCCAGTAAACTCCTTCTGCCTTGTCCATAGCATAATAAATTACTCTTCCCTATGTATCTTCCTAGCATTTTGTATACCACATTTTATGTCTAACTCTGCCTGCTAAACTGAAGTCATTGAGGTTTGGAATAATGATCCATTCTTTTTGTAACCTCTATGTGCTTAACATAGTTCTTTAAGTTCAGAAGAACTTGATAAACATTTGATGAATGAATGAAGGAAGAGAATTTTAAAATATGCCATGGTCTGCCAATATCCCTGAAGGGTCTTCTTTCCTTGCTGTTTTATTTGTGAGAAAAATAGCTGTTAAACTCATTCTATTTTACATTGTATTTTACTAAAAAGAAACAAGAAAATACAAACTTACTAAAAAACAAAGAAACAAATATTGAAGTGAGTTTTATGTATATGTATAGATATATATTGATACATGTATACATACACATATATATATATATAGAGAGAGAGAGAGAGAGATATGTTTGAAGGCCTAAAGAAAATATGCATCAAGAACACATTGCTCATAAACTAAGGGAATAAAAATGTATAAATCTGTTGAAATTGCTAAATACTCCAAATTCTCTGCCTCATCCCTATTCATTGACTTGCATTTTTATTACCATTATGAAAAGAATAGGAAAGTAACAGTGATTTTTAATATAGTCTGCCTAAATGTGCATGTTGATTGCTTTCCTTTCCAAGGTCTATAATGATTTAAGGCAGGGGGAAAAATTTGATTGCTAAGTTATGGTCAACTGCATTACGTGATGCACTGAGAAGTTCAAAATAAGGTTGATAAAACAAACTATACTGAATTCTATCCCCTCCCCCCCCAAAAAAGAGAAAACCTTCCATTTTACTGGAACTACTAGGTCTCAATGTGCAAACTCTTATGAAAGTGAGTGCAAAGTGGAAAATACAATTTAAGTATCAGCTATAGTGCATTGAGTTCCTTCTCCTGAAAATTGGAGAAGATATAACACATTTTTTTTCAATCTATGCAAGAAACAACAGAAAATCATTCAGTGGTCAGAAGGAAGGGCTTTCAGATATCCAGCAGGCTGGCTTTGGATTTCTTAATATTATTACATTATTTTCTTCTTGCTAATTCAAATTCAAATGTAAAACTTCATATAATAGTAATAATGTAATGGAGCATGCATTATAACTAATATGTAAGATACTCTAAGTATTACAGTTATTATTACAAGTGTAAATTCTTAGAACAATATACACAAATGTTCACAGAAACTTTTTATACTTACTAGGTAAGAGGCAACATTAATTTTGTGAACAAATTCTGTTTCACATTGCTCATACCACACCTTGAACCCTTAGCAACTTTATTTCTACATTTCCCCAATTATTTTTTCATGTAACTGGGGGATGTCATGTTATTTAGTCTTAATCTTCTCATTGAAGATTTGCTTCCCACCTGAGTAGTCTGTGTTTTTTTTACAGCTTCTAGTGCCCTTGGGGGGAAAAAAGAAATGTCAGTCCTCTGACAGCCATAATTACTCACCTCTACCTCCTAGGAGCCATAGATTTTCCAGGGCACTACCCTCGCCCACAGTGTGCCAGAGCAGGAAAATGTAAAGGGAAAGTCCTATTCCCAACTCTTTCATCAGCACTGAAATCTACAATGTATGTGCCTTTAGTTTCCAATGTATTCATCTTAGATTCACAAGTTCACTCAGTAAACCAGCTGCCAAACCTCAAATCTCTATAATGTAGCTCAAAAAAAATGCCTCATATCAAAACCAGCAGAAATATCATGTTCTTCACTGTTCTTGTTTCCACTATCTTTCTTCTCAGACTTTGGTACACACACACACACATACACACACACACAGACACAAAAATTTTCAAGTAGATAAAAACTTTAACACCTAAAAACATTTAAAAAATCTTACTTCTTTTTTCACTCCAAACAAAAATCTTTTTACCTGCCAACACATGCAGATATTACTTGGAAAATTTGCCTATCCGCCAATTCAGTAAACAGCCCCTTCAACCACACCTGAGTTTAAGTTAATATGACTAACTACATATTTCTCATGTTGTATTCTAAGAACCAAAGGCAAAACTGTATTATAATTTATACATATTGTCTTTTATTTGTAATATTATTGAGTTATTTTTACATAAATCAGCAAAAAATAATTTTAAGTGAATGGGTAGTTCCAAGAGATAAGAAATTCAAGTCTCACTCATATCAGTATTTATAACAACTACCACATGGGGTTTATTAAAGGATTAATGAGTTAATATTCACAAAGTACCTATAATAGTGTCTGACCACAGTACATGTCATATATATGATAGACACAGCTATAGTCTGGTTTGTTTTGGTGAAATGTGCCTGGAGGTAAATAGGTAAAAGGAAAATAGAAAAACAGAACAAAGCACTATACTTCCCAGCCTGATTTGTTTTATTTCTGTATGTTCTTTAATATCACTCCTCCTGTCTAAAGTCTTTGAACTTGCTCCGTCATACATCCTCCCATAGTTCAGATTCAGGCTTTCAATGGCTGCATCATGACAATGTTTAGAATATTGTTTATGCAGCTACAGTCACCCAGTTGCTTCTTTCACTTCCTTATCACCTTATTCTAATTATGACATTTTGTATCTGGCGTTTTTCATAATTCTCATCTCAGGTAGCAGATGACAGCCATTTGTTGCTGTTTTTCTGATTGTTCTTTGTTTTTAGAATACCCCACTTCCTCTCTAGCCTCTGACTTCAAGGAGGTGATCTGAGTTATAGCAAAAGATTTTTAAGCAAACTTATACTTTAAAAAAAGCTTTAAAAATTTAAGTTGTTCAGTGGTTGCACTAGTTTACAATTCTACAAACAATGTAAGGGAGTTCCAGATGATCTGCATCTTCTATGTGGACAAATCAATCTCATATTTTTAATTTTTGATATTTTTTTTAATCACACTATTATGTGGTATCCATCACTGCTGAGAGTTTGGAGTAGATGTGGAACCTCAAAGTATAAACTTGAACAAAAGCCAAGTCTGTAATAAATGCAGGTTGAAAAGAGTTATTTTTATATTGAATAATATTTACTAATAAACTGTGCAATTTTCCCCATCCTTCTTTTGAATAAGTTGTTCCATAATTGGAAAATAATAAGCATAATTTTTCTCTTTCTTCATGAAAATATTTTCAAATCTGAGAAATTTCTGATTTATTTTTTTATTCAAAGGCAATTCATTTTTCACATTGGATGACCAGAATCCTGTGTGATATATATTTGCATATACACATAATAATATCATGCCAAAGATTCATATACTCATATTTAAGAACTGTGAAGAAATTAACTCAGAACTTTTTACCTGATGAGTACTTAAAAATGGTGTAGTCTTGACATAGAATGTGAGTGAAAATAACAGGTAAATAAACCAAATATTGAAAATTGAGCTTGAAAACTGAAAATTATTTAATTAACTCAAATACTTGAAAAAGGTCTTGAACAACTTACATAGTTCCTTTCAATTGACTTGTAAACCTTTCTGGTATTTTCTACTGAAAATTCTCACTTCTTCAAAACATATCTTGATATTATGTACTGGGGTTTTGTAGTTATAAATGTAATTTTATATAGCAACATGCAAGTACAAATGTAAATATATGCTTTTGATGTAGTTTCATTTTCTCTCATAGGAAGTTACGCTAAAACAGGTCATGAGAAATCCAAATCATTTCTTATTGGGGTTTAAGCATGAAATAAAAATTGTATCACATACACAGAATTATTATATAGTAGATCCCACCAAGCTATCTGCAAACTTGCAACTAAAGTCACTGACATTGCCTAGGGATGAGTAGTCCCCATGAATGATCTTAAGTTATCTCCAACACAACGTGTTTAGCAGGTCTCAAAAGCTTGATACACTCATCACCTGATCTGTTTTGTTTAGTATAGAAATAACGAATTCTTCCTTTGAGTCAAAAAGGAATTCCCTCAATTTGATTTCAAGGGATTTTATGATTTTTATGAGCTTGAATGCACAATAGGATTCAGGAAAGGAACAACACAGAATTCTGTGCATATGTCCTTGTATGCATGAAAAGAAAATTTATACTAGATACAGTTATATCAAGCCAATTCTTTCCTAAGACAATGATTTCATTTGTAAAGGGACAGGAGAAAAGGGAGAGTAATTACAATATTCTGTGATACAATCTAATAACAAAAAGGATACTACATCAGCAGTGATGAAAATAGCCATCATTTCATTTACAGTCAAGTGATATATAGAAATGTATTAGTAAACTTTTCTTCCCAAATATTTGTTGGTAATTTTCTTTATTGTTTTCCTAGTTGATTTAAGTCCCCTGATGGTAATTCAGTTTGATATATATGAATCTTTTTTTATATATACTACCAAATAGGAAAGTACCATAGGGTGTAGTTTCCTTCATGTCCATGAAAATGTTAGAAGACTGATATATTAATTTCTATTATTTCCCAGAAAACCCCAAACAAACAGACAAAAAGCAACCTCTCATGTAGTTCTGGAATAAAACAAAACAAAATTAAAGTAAGGTTTTAATACTGAGTGGCCAGGTTGAATTCATGAAAGTCTAAAGTCACATTTTTAATTAAAAATATAAATACATACACCAGTCTTTCTTTTTCAGTTTGGGAAAAGTGCCAGGCCAACAATATACAATCACTACATTGAAAAGATTTAGATCTCTTCCCTCTGGGTCTGATTCTCTTTCAGTGTGAAAGGAATATTAGTTCCTCTATAACTTGTACTTGTGTGATAATGGCAGAAAGCTTTACTTTTAAAATATATTTACCTACTACAGAGGATATAATGTGAACACCATAAAAAGTGAAGCTGAAATCCAGGGTATTATAACATCATCTATAAATGAAAAGATTTAGCTTGTGACATTGTATAGTCTGAATGTACTTTGTTTACAAGTGGTCAAGGAAGCCTATACTTTTTAAAGAACTATTTAAGAGTTAAAACACATCCAGTTGTGAAATTTTTGAAAGTCAGACCAGGTAAGGGGAATAACAACTGCCACAATGTTAAAAATATTCTTATATTTTATATATAGAGTTCTATTTTGTCAAGTAGAGTAGGATGCCCCAGTTGGCAATCCCAGGGAAGGACTCTAAATATGTCTGCCCACTGCACCTGGGTATTGGAGTCACCAAGCAAAACAATACAGTCAAGCACTGCATGGAACAACGCTTTGCTTAAATCAGGGAGACAGAGCAAGATAAGCTTCAGTAATGTTTGTGGGTTCCCCTATGGCCGGCTAGTCTCTCCCAGCAAGTGCCGCAGGGCGATTTGCTTATGGGCAGCCCTATTATTGGGCAATGGAACCCAGTCCATTCCCTGTGGAGGACAGATATAACATTAGGGTTGGCCAGGTGCCATATGACACACATGCTCCAAGCAGAGACAAAAGAGCTTTCACTGACCTTGAATCAGGGAAAGATATTCCCACACAATGTGATAAACCCAGCACAGGCTGTGTGGGCTCTTTATCTCTTGCTAAGGAAGTGTTCCAGGCCCAAGGTCCATTCATAGCTGACTAAGTGTGGGCCGAGAGATTGTATGCAAGAGACTGTCTTTTCCAACGCATTTTGTGTTAAAATTTTCACAGATCTCTACACCATTTTGATTGTCATTATATTAATTAATTTCGTAGTTCCTATTTCTTTGGCAGAATGTGCATAAAATTATCTGGATTTGGTATTATCTGTACAAGCAGGAGTAGATATTAAAATTTGCTGACACAAGTATTTTAAAAATTAAGGATATATTTATGTTTCTTGGTTATGTTTTCCTACAAAATTCCATTTTATGTGATTTTTCAAATTATTGGCAAAAAGGTTCTCATTATTTTCCTTTTTATTAAAGTCTCTGTTATACCTCCAGTTATATTCACTTTTTATTTTCAGTATATTAGTATTTTCCCTTCTGTACTTTATTATTGATGAATCCATTCAGAATTTGCTTTCTTTTAGTATTCATCAAAGATTTAACTTTGAACATTGCTGACTTACTTGAAATACTCTTTCTGTTTCATTAATCTTTGTCCTTGTTTTTATTAATTTCTTTTCTCTAGATAGTTGAAACTTGTTATGCAGGTTTTTTTTTAGAAAAAGATTCTTGTATTAGAAATGTCTTTTCCTAATTGGTAGTTGAGGTTTTACATTTCTCTGTAAGTACCTATTGACCTGTAACTCACAAATGAACTATATAGCATTTTCATTATTGTTCAGTTCTAAATGTGTTCTGATTTGCTTCATGATTTCATTTTTACCTACAAGTATTTTAATTATGACTCTTCTGCCTTTAATTTTTTACAAAAAATGGATTTGTTAAAACATCTTGTGATTTATAAATTATTACATTAAAGGTGGAGCTTCTGGTCTGTATATATAATTCATTTATGCTTGCTAAGAATAACTTTATAGCTTTGTATATGGTCATTTTTGGTATTTCATGTATGCTTGAGGACGAGATGCATCTTATATTTGTTAGATACAAGTTTATATATACCCACGAAGTTTTTAGGTAAAATTTTCTACATTATTACTAATTTTTCTAATTTTGTAGATTGTCTTTTATATCCCTAACAGTTTTTTTTAAATTTAGTTGATCAGTCAACTAACAAAGATGTGTTAAAAATCTCTTACTGTAATCATGCATTTGAACATAACATATTTTAATTCCATCAGTGTTTTCATGTGTTTTGAATATATGTTATATGATTCATATGAGGTTATAATACTATATAATTTTCTGGTGAAATTACATAGTTTGAATTATGAAGCCCCAGAGCTTATTTTCCCCCAAAGTCTATTTTGTCTAACATTCTATCTCTTGTTGTGTATAAAATCACCCCCAAACTTAGTAGCTTAAAATAACATTGACTTTGAGCACAAATCTTCAAATTGAGCAGTTTTCAATGGGAACAGCTCATTCCTGCTCCACTTGGTGTCAACTGGGTGGCTTGAAGCTTGGGAGCTGGAATCACCTGAAGTTTTCTTTATTCACATTTCTGGTGGCTGATGCTGGCTGTCAGTGTTTGGTAGAATCACCAACTCACAGCCTCTCATGGCTTGGGCTTCCTTGCATGATGGTGGGTGCAAGTACAAACATCCTGATAGAGAGATGGTGTTATTTCCAATTTATTTCAATTTTCAGGTTCCCAGGCCAGAAGGTGGGCTTTTCCCCAAGTATTCCCACTGCAGCTGCATAAATTACCCAGCAGAGAAAAGAATGCACTTGAATTGCCGCTTATCTAGCCTCCTTCATACAAGCTCATGCTCCCTGCCAGGGTTGGACTGCTTCTCTTCACTTTTAAGATTTTTCAGGTAGTTGCTTTTTGTATCCAGGTTTTATATTTTATTTTTCAGGGAGTACCATCTGGTAAGTGGTTATTCCATCACACTGAGAAGCAGAAGCTACAAAACCTGTAATAAGTGTATGTGACAAACAAAGGTGGCCTATGGGAATTTTTTTTTAACTTCTGGATTCTCAATTCTATTGTCTATATGTCAATTCATATTGCAGTACCACACAATATTGATTGTTATAGTTTTATAGTAAGTTTTGAAGCTGGAAGTATAGTTAACATTTGAAATTAGGAAATGAGTCCTCCAATTTTGTTCTTCTTTATTATGATTGTTTTGGCTCTTCCAGGTTCCTTACATTTCCATGTGAATTTTAGAATGAGCTTGTCAATTTCCCTATAGTCAGGAGATTGGCCTGGGCTCAAGGCTTGAACTTGTGCTCCCTCAGGCAACATGTAGTTCAGTTATCTTGACTGGTGAATCTTGGTAAGATCTCCATGTTAAAGGGGCATCTGTGAGAATCCTTTGAGTACTTTGAGAAGTGAGTTGTAAAATATCTGTTAGATATTGTAGGGCACTCCTAATCAAGGAAAACTTTTGCTATATTCTCATTTTGTAACACACTAGAGTCTGAAAATAATGTAAATTTAAATCCCAAAACAGTACAGGGATAAGCCTCAATTATAAATTTTCAGGGGAGATTTTGTTTTCTGCTTACAGCCCATACAAAGACAGACAAGTTTCTTGGTCATGTTCTTTTGATGATTTCTATTTTTAATTCCATTCCTTCACTGAGGATTTGACCTTCAAAGACCTCCATATTAGATAGTGTATCATTTTCAACTTCCTCCATGGCAGTATCACCTGCTGTTTTTGGCTCTTAAAATCCAACCTCTTGTTTCCTGATATTAGCAAAAGTCTCCAGGACAGAAATACCTTTAGTGTTAGCTCACCACTCTTATTTTTTAGACCATTTTA